>NC_048574.1:76348946-76381446 GCF_013265735.2 Oncorhynchus mykiss
CATAATTAAAATTCCTCAAACATACATTTGTCTTATACCGTTTTAAAGGTAATATTGTTGTTAATCCCACCACAGTGTTCAATTTCAAATAGGCTTTACAGCGAAAGCACCACAAACGATTATGTTAGGTGACCACCAACTCACAGAGAAACCCAGCCATTTTTCCAGCCAAAGAGTAGTCACAAAGCACAAATAGAGATAAAATGAATCACTAACCTTTGATGAGCTTCATCAGGTGACACTCATAGGACTTCATGCTACACAATACATGTAAATTCATATTTATATAAAAAAATCTGAGTTTACATTGGCGCGTTACGTTCACTAGTTCCTAAAACATCCAGTGATTTTGCATAACCACATCAATTCAACAGAAATACTCATCATAAATGTAGATGAAAATAGAAGTTATACACATGGAATTATAGAATTATAAGAATTATATTCTCCTTAATGCAACCGCTGTGTCAGATTTCACTTTACGGAAAAAGCAAACCATGCAATAATCTGAGACAGCGCTCAGAAAATAAAAAAAATTATCCGCCATGTTGGAGTCAACAGAAATCAGAAATCACATTATAAATATTCCCTTACATTTGATGATCTTCATCAGAATGCACTCCCAGGAATCCTAGTTCCACAAGAAATGCTTGATTTGTTCGATAATGTACATTATTTATGTCCAAGTAGCTACTTTTGTAAGTGCATTTAGTACACAAATCCAAACGCTCGTGCAGGTCCATCCGAACGTCGAATGAAAACTTCAAAAAGTTATATTACAAGTCGAAGAAACTTGTCAAACTAAGTATGGAATCAATCTTTAGGGTGTTGTTATTATACATCTTCAATAAAGTTCCAACCGGAGAATTCCTTTGTGTGTAGAGAAGCCATGGAATGCAGGTCGCTATCATGTGAATTGCACATGACCAGCCCTTGGCTCTGACTCACTCAGCTCCCATTCAGCCCCACAAGGCAGTAGAAGCCTAATTCAACTTTCTAAAGACGGTTGACATCTAGTGGCAGCCCTAGGAAGTGCAACTTCATCCATATCCTACTGTAAATTCAATAAGGGCTGGGTTGAATATCGACCAACCTCCGATTTCTCACTTCCTGTGTGGATTTCTTCTCAGGTTTTTGCCTGCCATATGAGTTCTGTTATCCTCACAGACGTCATTCAAACAGTTTTAGAAACTTCAGAGTGTTTTCTATCCACTACTAATAATAATATGTATATATTAACAACTGGGACTGAGGAGCAGGCCGTTTACTCTGGGCACCTCTGGGCACCTTTCATCCAGGCTACTCAATACTGCCCCTGCAGCCATAAGAAGTTTTAAAGAAATTAGGGGCTGTCGTTTCTCTTTGCTTATTTAAGCTGTTCTTGCCATAATATGGACCTGATATTTTACCAAATAGGGCTGTTTTTTTATTTTACCATTATTTAACTAGGCATATCAGTTAAGAACAAATTCTTATTTTCAATGACAGCCTAGGAACAGTGGGTTAACCTCCTTGTTCAGGGACAGAAGGACAGCTTTTTACCTTTCAGCTCGAGGATTCGATCTTGCAACCTTTTGGTTACTAGTTCAATACTCTAACCACTGGGCTACTTGTCTACAATGTAAGGGTGGTATCCTCTCTATACCACCCCTGCATTGTCACAGCACAACTGATTGGCTCAAATGCATTAAGAAGGATACAAAAATCCAGAAATTAACTTTTAACAAGGCACACATGGGGGAGGCCCTGTTGCACAACTGAGCAAAAGGACAACTACTTTAGAATGTCTAGTTCGAGAAACAGACGCCTCACAAGTACTCAACAGGCAGCTTCATTAAATAATACCCACAAACCACCAGTCTCAACGTGAACAGTGAAGAGGTGACTCCGGGACGCTGGCCTTCTAGACAGACTTCCTCTGTCCAGTGTCTGTGTTCTTTTGGCCTTTTCTTTTTATTGGCCAGTCTGAGACATGGCTTTTTCTTTGCAACTCTGCCTATATGTCCAGTCGCCTCTTCACTGTTGACGTTGAGACTAGTGTTTTGAGGGTACTATTTAATGAAGCAACTTTAACAATGTCCACACTGTATTTCTGATCAATTTTATGTTGTTCTAATGGACACCTTTTTTATTTCTTTCAAAACAAGGACATTTCGTGAACATTTCGTGGACATTTCCTGACCCCAAACTTTTGAACAGTAGCATATATATATATATATATATATATATATATATATATATCGTGGGGAGAACAAGTATTTGATACACTGCCGATTTTGCAGGTTTTCCTACTTACAAAGCATGTAGAGGTCTGTAAAAATCCAGAAAATCACATTCAGAAAATCACATTGTATGATTTTTAAGTAATTTGCATTTTATTAATTTGCATTTTATTACATGACATAAGTATTTGATACATCAGAAAAGCAGAACTTAATATTTGGTACAGAAACCTTTGTTTGCAATTACAGAGATTGTATGTTTCCTGTAGTTCTTGACCAGGTTTGCACACACTGCAGCAGGGATTTTGGCCCAGTCCTCCATACAGACCTTCTCAAGATCCTTCAAGTTTCGGGGCTGTCGCTGGGCAAAACGGACTTTCAGCTCCCTCCAAAGATGTTCTATTGGGTTCAGGTCTGGAGACTGGCTAGGCCACTCCAGGACCTTGAGATGCTTCTTATGGAGCCACTCCTTAGTTGCCTTGGCTGTGTGTTTTGGGTCGTTGTCATGCTCGAAGACCCAGCCACGACCCATCTTCAATGCTCGTATTGAGGGAAGGAGGTTGTTGGCCAAGATCTTGTGATACGTGGCCCATCCATCCTCCCCTCAATACGGTGCAGTCATCCTGTCCCCTTTGCAGAAAAGCATTCCCAAAGAATGATGTTTCCACCTCCATGCTTCACGGTTGGGATGGTGTTCTTGGGGTTGTACTCATCCGAATTATTTCTCCAAACATGGCGAGTGGAGTTTAGACCAAAAAAGCTCTATTTTTGTCTCATCAGACCACATGACCTTCTCCCATTCCTCCTCTGGATCATTCAGATGGTCATTGGCAAACTTCAGACAGGCCTGGACATGCGCTGGCTTGAGCAGGGGGACCTTGTGTGCACTGCAGGATTTTAATCCATGATGGCGTAGTGTGTTACTAATGGGTTTCTTTGAGAATCTGGTCCCAGCTCTCTTCAGGTCATTGACCAGGTCCTGCCGTGTAGTTCTGGGCTGATCCCTCACCTTCCTCATGATCATTGATAACCCACGAGGTGAGATCTTGCATGGAGCCCCAGACCGAGGGTGATTGACCGTCATCTTGAACTTCTTCCATTTTCTAATAATTGCGCCAACAGTTGTTGCCTTCTCACCAAGCTGCTTGCCTATTGTCCTGTAGCCCATCCCAGCCTTGTGCAGGTATACAACATTATCCCTGATATCCTTACACAGCTCTCTAGTCTTGGCCATTGTGGAGAGGTTGGAGTCTGTTTGATTGAGTGTGTGGACAGGTGTCTTTTATACAGGTAACAAGTTCAAACAGCTGCAGTTAATACAGGTAATGATTGGAGAACAGGAGGGCTTCTTAAAGAAAAACTAACAGGTCTGTGAGAGCCGGAATTCTTGCTGGTTGGTAGGTGATCAAATACTTATGTCATGCAATAAAATGCAAATGAATTACTTAAAAATCATACAATGTGATTTTCTGGATTTTTGTTTTAGATTCCGTCTCTCACAGTTGAAGTGTAACTATGATAAACATAACAGACCTCTACATGCTTTGTAAGTAGGAAAACCTGCAAAATCGGCAGTGTATCAAATACTTGTTCTCCCCACTGTATGTGGTACTGGGATCAAACACACTGTATATAGAGAGAGACCAAATCATTTGAAACCAAGTGAGATATATGTTTCCTTATCATTTCCATATTCAATAAAACACTGATTAGCTAGAGACTGAAACGCTCTGGGAGAGAGCTGGGGAATGTATGCACACTGGTGTGTGTGTGCGTGTGCGTGTGCGTGTGTGTGTGTGTGTGTGTGTGTGTGTGTGTGTGTGTATGTGTGTGTGTGTGTGTGTGTGTGTGTGTGTGTGTGTGTGTGTGTGTGTGTGTGTGTGTGTGTGTGTGTGGTATGCTTAATGACACACTGGTCTGGTTTTCTGACAGAGTGTATTACATGGGACCTCTGTAATGGGGAAATAGGAGCTGGCTGGTGGTGTAACTGGGGTTATACTGTAGCTTCAAGGGACTCACACACACACACAAAGTCATCTGTACTGTAGGAACCCTGGGGTTGTTGGCCTTCGGGGTTAGAGGGGATTACAATTGACGTCGCGCCTCAGAGAGCTCTATGAATCTTTTAAACCTATCTGTGTCCCAAAATGGCACCATCTTCCCTATAGAGTGCCCTACTTTAGCTCAGAGCCCAATTCCCAATATAGAGCACTACTTTAGACCAGAGCCCTATTCACTATATAGTGCACTACTTTAGACCAGAGCCCTATTCCCTATAGAGTGCACAATGGGCCCTGATTAATAGGGTATAGGTTGCCATTTGGGACAAATGTCTTTCTACTATCTTAGAGTTTTTGTTGTTGTTTCTAAGTGGAGAGCATGTTGTGTTTGATTATGTTGATAAGCCACACGGATGCTCCCTCATGAAGTTTTAATTTATGATTGTGTGTGTGTGTGTGTGTGAATGTGTGTGTGTGTGAATGTGTGTGTGTGTGTGTGTGTGCGCGCTGGCGCGTCTGTTCCCTCATGTGGTTTCCATTTTCCACAGTGGAATATATTACCGGCTCCCATCTTCCTGTCTCCCTCTGATCAACACTTCAGAATGGACCAGACTTCAAGAGGAAAGGTTTCAAGGTTTCAGTAAAGAACAGGTTGTTGAGCAGTTCCTGTGTTTCTGCTTATCTCTCTCATTATCTCTGCGTGAGTCACACTTGGCACCCTGTTCCCTTCATAGTGCACCCAGCCCATAGGGTTCCGGCACAAAAGTAGTTCACTACATAATTAATAGGGTGCGATTTGGGACGAATTCTCTCTCTCTCTCTCTTTCTTAATTTCAGCTTTTTAAATTGCACAGAAATCTCTTAATGAACTCCTTGGCTGGATACCCTTTCCAAACATAATATACTTCATCAAACTATTCAGTGTACACTAGTTAACCCACCTCTCATTACATCTGACAGTGTACACTCTAGTTAACCCACCTCTCATTACATCTGACAGTGTACACTCTAAATCACCCACCTCTCATTACATCTGACAGTGTACACTCTAGTTAACCCACCTCTCATTACATCTGACAGTGTACACTCTAGTTAACCCACCTCCCATTACATCTGACAGAATATAACCTAGTTAACCCACCTCTCATTACATCTGACAGAATATAACCTAGTTAACCCACCTCTCATTACATCTGACAGTATACACTCTAGTTAACCCACCTCCCATTACATCTGACAGAATATAACCTAGTTAACCCACCTCTCATTAAATCTGACAGTGACAACATAGTTAACCCACCTCCCATTACATCTGACAGAATATAACCTAGTTAACCCACCTCTCATTACATCTGACAGAATATAACCTAGTTAACCCACCACTATTGTGATGTTTACAGTCATTTCATTTGACAGTACACACCAGGTAACCAACCACTAAGTTTCCTGACAACACTAACGACATCCTGCTTCTCTCGTTGAATAGAAAACAAGTTGAGAGAGCTGGTCGCTTGACTAAGTTACTCATCTAAAAATATGTTTCTGACGTGCTAATTGAGAGACACTTTTCAAAAGTGCACCTTGTGAATTCTGTTCTTCTAACTCTCAACAGGAAGTTGAGACCCCGACTGAGTTCCTACTACATACCTGGTTTATGTAATACCCATGTTTTATGTATCCATGTATCTGACTTCTGGATCTTCAACTACATGTTCACAGTGTGAGTGTGTGTGTGTGTGTGTGTGTGTGTGTGTGTGTGTGTGTGTGTGTGTGTGTGTGTGTGTGTGTGTGTGTGTGTGTGTGTGTGGATTCAGACGTAGCACAAAAGGACCTCTGACAGGTATCGTTTTGTATTGACTAATAACAGACTACTGAACCTCTTTACTGCCACAAAACAGGCCCAGTAACACACACACACACACACACACACACACACACACACACACACACACACACAAATACAAAGGCCTGGCCTTGGATTGTAGTGCCACTGGACCTTAGCAGGACCAAGACACTGTGGTAATTCATAGTGATTGTGTGGTGGTGTGATCTGTAGCCTGGAAGAGAGGAAGACTGTTCCTGTGTGTTCTGCTTCTTCCCCTGGGGTCTTTACGGATCTGGCAATTAGTATTACAAGGGTGTTTGTGTGTGTGTGTGTGTGTGTGTGTGTGTGTGTGTGTGTGCGTGCGTGCGTGCGTGCGTGTGTGCGTGCGTGCGTGTGTGTGTGTGTGCGTGTGTGTGTGTGTGTGTGTGTGTGTGTGTGTGTGCGTGCTCATGCTGTGTGTGTGTGTGTGTGTGTGTGTGTGTGTGTGTGTGTGTGTGTGTGTGTGCGTGCTCATGCTGTGTGTGTGTGAGAGAGAGAGATTCTCTGTTCTCGTCTGTTCTTCTCTTCGGGTCATGATGATTGTTCCACTTTAGTTATGCAGATGCATTTTATATTCTACAATGATGTAACACAGGGAAACACATGAGAACAAACAGTTACTGTGTGTGTGTGTGTGTGTGTGTGTGTGTGTGTGTGTGTGTGTGTGTGTGTGCGTGTGTGTGTGTGCGTGTGTGTGTGTGTGTGTGTGTGTGTGTGTGTGTGTGTGTGTGTGTGTGTGTGTGTGTGTGTGTGTGTGTGTGTGTGTGTAAGATGATAGCACACATAAACAAACCATGGGCGGCGTGCTTACAACTCAACGGGGTCATCAGTGGCTTTCGTCTTGTGAGTGTGTCTCCCTCTCTCTCGTTCCCCCTCTCCCTCTCTCGTGTGATGTCTCTTCCTTTCTCTCCCTCTCTCCCTTTCCCCCTCTCCCTCTCTCGAGATGTCTCTCTCTCCCTCTCTCTCACTCTCTCTCGTTCCCCCTCTCCCGTGTGTTGTCTCTTCCTCTCTCTCACTCTCTCCCTGTCCACCTCTTCCTCTCTCGTGTGATGTCTCTCCCTCTCTCTCACTCACCCTTTCCATCTCTCCCTCTCCCTCTCTCTTGCAATCTCTCTCTCTCTCCCTCACCTACTCCCCCCTCTCTCTCTCTTTCTCTCTCTCTCCCTACATCACGTGTTTCTATGTTAATGTGGAGCATAGGTCTTGCAGTGTTTACGCTGACAATGAATGTGAATGGATTATTTTCAAGTGCCCCACTAGATTCCCTATATACAGCAGGCAGCCCTATGGTTCATGGTCAGAAGTAGTGCACTATGTAGGGAATAGGGGGCCATTTGTGACAAAGCCAATGTCTCTCCTTGTCTTCCAGCTGTAATCAGTAAATGAACAGGATCACAGAACACATGTTCATTTGAAAAAGGACGAGCTTCTGATCTGCCGTTGGGAATCTGATAGCGTAGAAAACAACACAAAGTCATTGTTTTCCTCTCATTTGATCTTCTATAAACACTTTTCCATTAAACAGTCCCCTTGTCTGTCTACCAAATGGTACCCTGTTCCCTATATACAGTGCCTTGCGAAAGTATTCGGCCCCCTTGAACTTTGCAACCTTTTGCCACATTTCAGGCTTCAAACATAAAGATATAAAACTGTATTTTTTTGTGAAGAATCAACAACAAGTGGGACACAATCATGAAGTGGAATGACATTTATTGGATATTTCAAACTTTTTTAACAAATCAAAAACTGAAAAATTGGGCGTGCAAAATTATTCAGCCCCCTTAAGGTAATACTTTGTAGCGCCACCTTTTGCTGCGATTACAGCTGTAAGTCGCTTGGGGTATGTCTCTATCAGTTTTGCACATCGAGAGACTGAAATTTTTTCCCATTACTCCTTGCAAAACAACTGGAGCTCTGTGAGGTTGGATGGAGAGCATTTGTGAACAGCAGTTTTCAGTTCTTTCCACAGATTCTCGATTGGATTCAGGTCTGGACTTTGACTTGGCCATTCTAACACCTGGATATGTTTATTTTTGAACCATTCCATTGTAGATTTTGCTTTATGTTTTGGATCATTGTCTTGTTGGAAGACAAATCTCCGTCCCAGTCTCAGGTCTTTTGCAGACTCCATCAGATTTTCTTCCAGAATGGTCCTGTATTTGGCTCCATCCATCTTCCCATCAATTTGAACCATCTTCCCTGTCCCTGCTGAAGAAAAGCAGGCCCAAACCATGATGCTGCCACCACCATGTTTGACAGTGGGGATGGTGTGTTCAGCTGTGTTGCTTTTACGCCAAACATAACGTTTTGCATTGTTGCCAAAAAGTTCAATTTTGGTTTCATCTGACCAGAGCACCTTCTTCCACATGTTTGGTGTGTCTCCCAGGTGGCTTGTGGCAAACTTTAAACGACACTTTTTATGGATATCTTTAAGAAATGGCTTTCTTCTTGCCACTCTTCCATAAAGGCCAGATTTGTGCAATATACGACTGATTGTTGTCCTATGGACAGAGTCTCCCACCTCAGCTGTAGATCTCTGCAGTTCATCCAGAGTGATCATGGGCCTCTTGGCTACATCTCTGATAAGTCTTCTCCTTGTTTGAGCTGAAAGTTTAGAGGGACGGCCAGGTCTTGGTAGATTTGCAGTGGTCTGATACTCCTTCCATTTCAATATTATCGCTTGCACAGTGCTCCTTGGGATGTTTAAAGCTTGGGAAATCTTTTTGTATCCAAATCCGGCTTTAAACTTCTTCACAACAGTATCTCGGACCTGCCTGGTGTGTTCCTTGTTCTTCATGATGCTCTCTGCGCTTTTAACGGACCTCTGAGACTATCACAGTGCAGGTGCATTTATACGGAGACTTGATTACACACAGGTGGATTGTATTTATCATCATTAGTCATTTAGGTCAACATTGGATCATTCAGAGATCCTCACTGAACTTCTGGAGAGAGTTTGCTGCACTGAAAGTAAAGGGGCTGAATAATTTTGCACATCCAATTTTTCAGTTTTTGATTTGTTAAAAAAGTTTGAAATATCCAATAAATGTCGTTCCACTTCATGATTGTGTCCCACTTGTTGTTGATTCTTCACAAAAAAATACAGTTTTATATCTTTATGTTTGAAGCCTGAAATGTGGCAAAAGGTCGCAAAGTTCAAGGGGGCCGAATACTTTCGCAAGGCACTGTAGTGTAGTGCTTCTGACCAGGGCCCATAGGGAGGGACAATAGTATTTACCTGAAGAGTTCCCTGTAGAGCTTATGACCAGGGCCCATATGGAGGTACTGTAGTATTCACCTGAAGAGTTCCCTATATAGTGTAGAGCTTCTGACCAGGGCCCATAGGGAGGGACAATAGTATTTACCTGAAGAGTTCCCTATATAGTGTAGAACTTCTGACCAGGGCCCATAGGGAGGGACCATAGTATTTACCTGAAGAGTTCCCTATATAGTGTAGAGCTTCTGACCAGGGCCCATAGGGAGGGACCATAGTATTTACCTGAAGAGTTCCCTATATAGTGTAGAGCTTCTGACCAGGGCCCATAGGGAGGGACAATAGTATTTACCTGAAGAGTTCCCTATATAGTGTAGAGCTTCTGACCAGGGCCCATAGGGAGGGACCATAGTATTTACCTGAAGAGCTCTCTGGATGAAATGTATACATGTTATGTACCTGTCAATCAAATGGAGGGGGGGGGGGGGGTCTCTGTGATGTTGAGGAAAGGGGATTCTCAGTTTTCTGTCTGGAATCCCAGTTGGGTTGAGTACGAGCATGTGTCTATGTGTCTGAGTGTCCGTTTGTCTGTGTTTCCGTGTGTCTGTGTGCCCATGGGTCCGTGTGTTTGTTAAAAGTGGGTCCTTGGGGTCATGGATGTCTCTGTGGATACAGATGAACACTGTAAGACTCAGACCTGTGTGTGTGTGTGGAGGTCTCTGTTCCCTGTTGTCTGTCTCCCCAGGCAGAAGACCCCTGTCTAGCCTGCCATTTCTCAGCCTGACAGCCAAGAGCCAGACATCGGAACGAAGGAGGGAGGATGGGAGGGGGGAGGAGGAGGAGGAGGATGAGGAGGAGGAGGAGGAGAGAGTGTAAGGAGAGAGTAGGGGGGGAAAGGGGAAGGGAGGATAGGAAGGACGGATACGAGGTAGGTTGGAGAGAAGGGGGGAAGAGTAGAGAGAAGGAGAGGGAAAGAGAGGGAGGGAGGGTGGAAGGGAGAGAGGGGAGGGAAATGGAGGGATGGGGGTCCATCAAACTCTCACATTGCCTTCTATCATCATCTCTCTCTCTTTTCTCTCTCTAGCTCTCTCTCTTTCTATCTTTGTTCACTCTCTTTTCCCTGTGTCTCTCCCTCTCTCTGGTATCTCTCTCGTTCCCCTCTCTATGTTATCTCTCTAGTTCCCCTCTCTGTTCTCTCTCTCTCCCTTTCCCCTCTGTACATCTCTCTCTCGATCTCCCTGTTCACTCTCTCCTTACCCTGTCTCTCTCTCTCTCTTTCCCCCCTCTCTCTCTCTCTCTCTCTCCCCTCTTTCTCTCTCGCTCACGTTCTCTCTCTCTATCGCTCTCTCTCTCTCTCTCTCTCTCTCTCTCTCTCTCTCTCTCTCTCTCTCTCTCTCTCTCTCGCTCTCACTCTGACCTTGGGGCCCAGGTGCGATCTCTCTCAGCAAAGGGTGACACATAAAATCTTCCCTTTGTGTTTCACTTAACATTTCCCCACCTGGAGCTATGGGGGGAACCGATGTGGGGGAGAGGGGAACCAAAGACAAGGCCCCAGAGAAGGTCATGTCTCAAGGGGAGGGGGAATATCTTGGATGTTACACTGGCCTACATCAGCCCTCTCTGCCCTAGCAGTCACCTTCTGTCTCTTTTGACAGATTGGCTGGAAATAAATGCCAGGATTCAGGGCCACCATTCCTACGTCCCAAATCACACACTATTCCCTATTTAGTGCGCTACTTTTCACCAGGGTCCATAGGTTGCACTATATAGTGAATAGGGTGAAATTTGGGACACTGACCTTGCCTTTTATATTCTCCTTTTATATTCTTCTATTTTTTGATATGGCCTCTTTCCTCCTGCGGCCTGCAGATGACAGACTGACACTGGTATTCTGATGGAACACTGTGGCCTCTTTCCTCCTGCGGCCTGCAGATGACAGGCTGACTGGTATTCTGATGGAACACTGTGGCGTCTCTCCTCCTGCGGCCTGCAGATGACAGACTGACACTGGTATTCTGATGGAACACTGCGGCCTCTTTCCTCCTGCAGCCAGCAGATGACAGGCTGACTGGTATTCTGATGGACCACTGTGGACTCTTTCCTCCTGTGGCCTGCAGATGACAGACTGACAATGGTATTCTGATGGAACACTGTGGCCTCTCTCCTCCTGCGGCCTGCAGATGACAGGCTGACACTAGTATTCTGATGGAACACTGTGGCCTCGTTCCTCCTGCGGCCCTGCAGATGACAGACTGACACTGGTATTCTGATGGACCACTGTGGCCTCTTTCCTCCTGTGGCCTGCAGATGACAGACTGACACTGGTATTCTGATGGAACACTGTGGCCTCTCTCCTCCTGCGGCCTGCAGATGACAGGCTGACACTAGTATTCTGATGGAACACTGTGGCCTCTTTCCTCCTGCGGCCCTGCAGATGACAGACTGACACTGGTATTCTGATGGACCACTGTGGCCTCTCTCCTCCTGTGGCCTGCAGATGACAGACTGACACTGGTATTCTGATGGAACACTGTGGCCTCTCTCCTCCTGCGGCCTGCAGATGACAGGCTGACACTATTATTCTGATGGAACACTGTGGCCTCTTTCCTCCTGCAGCCTGCAGATGACAGACTGACACTGGTATTCTGATGGAACACTGCGGCCTCTTTCCTCCTGCAGCCTGCAGATGACAGGCTGACTGGTATTCTGATGGACCACTGTGGCCTCTCTCCTCCTGCGGCCTGCAGATGACAGGCTGACACTAGTATTCTGATGGAACACTGTGGCCTCGTTCCTCCTGCGGCCCTGCAGATGACAGACTGACACTGGTATTCTGATGGACCACTGTGGCCTCTTTCCTCCTGTGGCCTGCAGATGACAGACTGACACTGGTATTCTGATGGAACACTGTGGCCTCTCTCCTCCTGCGGCCTGCAGATGACAGGCTGACACTAGTATTCTGATGGAACACTGTGGCCTCTTTCCTCCTGCGGCCCTGCAGATGACAGACTGACACTGGTATTCTGATGGACCACTGTGGCCTCTTTCCTCCTGTGGCCTGCAGATGACAGACTGACACTGGTATTCTGATGGAACACTGTGGCCTCTCTCCTCCTGCGGCCTGCAGATGACAGGCTGACACTAGTATTCTGATGGAACACTGTGGCCTCTTTCCTCCTGCGGCCCTGCAGATGACAGACTGACACGTATTCTGATGGACCACTGTGGCCTCTTTCCTCCTGTGGCCTGCAGATGACAGACTGACACTATTATTCTGATGGAACACTGTGGCCTCTTTCCTCCTGCAGCCTGCAGATGACAGGCTGACTGGTATTCTGATGGACCACTGTGGCCTCTTTCCTCCTGTGGCCTGCAGATGACAGACTGACACTGGTATTCTGATGGAACACTGTGGCCTCTTTCCTCCTGTGGCCTGCAGATAACAGACTGACACTGGTATTCTGATGGAACACTGTGGCCTCTCTCCTCCTTCAGCCCTGCAGATGACAGGCTGACTGGTATTCTGATGGACCACTGTGGCCTCTTTCCTCCTGTGGCCTGCAGATGACAGACTGACACTGGTATTCTGATGGAACACTGTGGCCTCTTTCCTCCTGTGGCCTGCAGATAACAGACTGACACTGGTATTCTGATGGAACACTGTGGCCTCTCTCCTCCTTCAGCCCTGCAGATGACAGGCTGACACTGGTATTCTAATGGAACACTGTGGCCTCTTTCCTCCTGTGGCCTGCAGATAACAGACTGACACTGGTATTCTGATGGAACACTGTGGCCTCTCTCCTCCTGCGGCCCTGCAGATAACAGACTGACACTGGTATTCTGATGGAACACTGTGGCCTCTCTCCTCCTTCAGCCCTGCAGATGACAGACTGACACTGGTATTTTGCAGTTGACTCCATTTCTGGAGGTGTTGGATACAGTATAGAAGTGGTGTTTAACCTTGGATGGGGCTTTTCCTTTTGGTTTCATATATTCATTTACTTCTGTGTTGTTGTTTATTGTTGTTTTTGAAGTTGTTGTGATTTGCTTTAATTAAAAGTACTTTGACATTCAGTATATACCGTAAATGTACAGTTGAAGTCGGAGGTCTACTACATACACGTAGGTTGGAATCATTAAAACTAGTTTTTCAACCACTCCACACATTTCTTGTTAACAAACTATGGTTTTGGCAAGTCGGTTAGGAAATTTACTCTGTACATGACACTAGTCATTTTTCCAAAAGTTGTTTACAGATTATTTCAGATATAATTCACTGTATCACAATTCAAGTGGGTCAGAAGTTTACATACAGTAAGTTGACTGTGCCTTTAAACAGCTTGGAATAATCCCAACAATTATGTCATGGCTTTAGAAGCTTTTGATAGGCTAATTGACATAATTTGAGTCAATTGGAGGTGTACCTGTGGATGTATTTCAAGGCCTACCTTCAAACTCAGTGCCTATTTGCTTGACATCATGGGACAATCAAAATAAATCAGAAACAAAATTGTAGACTTCCACAAGTCTGGTTCATTCTTGGGAGCAATTTCCAAACGCCTGAAGGTACCACGTTCATCTGTACAAACAATAGTACGCAAGTATAAACACCATGGGACCACGCAGCCGTCATACCACTCAGGAAGGAGACTCATTCTGTCTCCAAGAGATGAACGTACTTTGGTATGAAAAGTGCAAATCAATCCCAGAACAACAGCAAAGGACCTTGTGAAGATGCTGGAGGAAACAGGTACAAAAGTATCTATATCCACAGTAAAACGAGTCCTATATCGACATAACCTGAAAGGCCTCTCAGCAAGGAAGAAGCCACTGCTCCAAAACCACCATATAAAAGCCAGACTACGGTTTGCAACTGCACATGGGGACAAATATCGTACTTTTTGGAGAAATGTCCTCTGGTCTGTCCTCTGGTCTGATGAAACAAAAATAGAACTATTTGGCCGTAATGACCATCATTATGTTTGTAGGAAAAAGGGGGAGGCTTGCAAGCTGAAGAACACTGTCCCAACCGTGATGCACAGTGGTTGCAGAATCATGTTGTGGGGGTGCTTTGCTGCAAGAGGGACTGGTGCACTTCACAAAATAGATGGCTTCATGAGGATGGAAAATTATGTGGATGTATTGAAGCAACATTTCAAGACATCAGTTAGGAAGTTAAAGCTTGGTCGCAAATAGGTCTTCTAAATGGACAATGACCCCAAGCATACCTCCAAAGTTGTGGCAAAATGGCTTAAGGACAACAAAGTCGAGGTATTGGAGTGGCCATCACAAAGCCCTGACCTCAATCCTATAGACAATTTGTGGGCAGAACTGAAAAATCATGTTCAGCAAGGAGGACTACAAGCCAGACTCAGTTACACCAGCTCTGTCAGTAGGAATGGGTCAAAATTCACCCAACTTATTGTGGGAAGCTTGTGGAAGACTACTTGAAACGTTTGACCCATACTAAACAATATGAAGGCAATGCTACCAAATACTAATTGAGTGCATGTAAACCTCTGACCCACTTGGAATGTGATGAAAGAAATAGAAGCTGAAATAAATCATTCTCTCTACTATTAATCTGACATTTCACATTCTTAAAATAAAGTGGAGATCCTAACTGACCTAAGACAGGGAAGTTTGACTAGGATTAAATGTCAGGAATTGTGAAATACTGAGTTGAAACGTATTTGACTATGTTGTATGTAAACGTCTGACTTCAACTGTATATGAAGCTAAGGATTTGGGAAAGACCAAACAGAGATTCAGTCTATTTTTCACAACAAGCGTTGTTCACACTGATGTTTACAAGGAGCGTTTAGAATGAGGAGTTCAGAGGCACTTTACCTTGAAATATTAGGTGACCTGTTCAGATTGGAATGGTTCTATCTTGGGATCATATTGGAATTGACCTACTTAGAGTTATTATGTGCTTTGGATCTGGGATTTGATGGAACTCACATCCAACTGTACCAGACCAACATCTATCAACATGTTATACAGGACTGATGATGACTTACCAGACTAACAGGTCTGTTATATAGGACTGATGATGACTTACCAGACTAACAGGTCTGTTATATAGGACTGATGATGACCTACCAGACCAACAGGTCTGTTATATAGGACTGATGATGACCTACCAGACCAACAGGTCTGTTATACAGGACTGATGATGACCTACCAGACCAACAGGTCTGTTATACAGGACTGATGATGACCTACCAGACCAACAGGTCTGTTATATAGGACTGATGATGACCTACCAGACCAACAGGTCTGTTATATAGGACTGATGATGACCTAGCAGACCAACAGGTCTGTTATATAGGACTGATGATGACCTACCAGACCAACAGGTCTGTTATACAGGACTGATGATGACCTACCAGACCAACAGGTCTGTTATACAGGACTGATGATGACCTACCAGACCAACAGGTCTGTTATATAGGACTGATGATGACCTACCAGACCAACAGGTCTGTTATATAGGACTTATGATGACCTACCAGACCAACAGGTCTGTTATATAGGACTGATGATGACCTACCAGACCAACAGGTATCTGATTTGACAGGACTATTGATTATTTAGTTGATTAATTAGTTGATTAATTAACATGATTAGTGTTTAGTAAGTATGTTTCCAACAGCTCTGTCTATGCTGTGAAGCCATCCAATGGCCTGTGTTAAAGTGAGTGTGTTTCCTATAGCTCTGTCTATGCTGTGAAGTCATCCAATGGCCTGTGTTAAAGTTAGTGTGTTTCCTACAGCTCTGTCTATGCTGTGAAGTCATCCAATGGCCTGTGTTAAAGTGAGTGTGTTTCCTACAGCTCTGTCTATGCTGTGAAGTCATCCAATGGCCTGTGTTAAAGTGAGTGTGTTTCCTACAGCTCTGTCTATGCTGTGAAGTCATCCAATGGCCTGTGTTAAAGTGAGTGTGTTTCCTACAGCTCTGTCTATGCTGTGAAGTCATCCAATGGCCTGTGTTAAAGTTAGTGTGTTTCCTACAGCTCTGTCTATGTTGTGAAGTCATCCAATGGCCTGTGTTAAAGTTAGTGTGTTTCCTACAGCTCTGTCTATGTTGTGAAGTCATCCAATGGCCTGTGTTAAAGTTAGTGTGTTTGAAGATTCTCCCTCTTGGGGACATTTACCACGTCCCCATGACGACGAAGGCTATTTTAAATTCATGGGTTAGAATTAGGCTTAGGGTAAGGGTAAGGGGGTAGAGTTTAGGTTTAGGTTTAGGTTTAGGTTTAGGTTTAGGTTTAGGGTAAGGGTAAGGGTTACGGTTAGGGTTTTAGGTTCAGGTTTAGGTTTAGGTTTAGATTTAGGTTTAGGTTTAGGTTTAGGGTAAGGGTTACGGTTACGGTTTTAGGTTCAGGTTTAGGTTTAGGTTTAGGTTTAGGTTTAGGGTAAGGGTTACGGTTAGGGTTTTAGGTTCAGGTTTAGGTTTAGGTTTAGGTTTAGGTTTAGGGTAAGGGTTACGGTTAGGGTTAGGATTAAGGTTATGGTTTTGATAAGGGTTAGGGATTAGGGAAAATTGTTTTTTATGTAAATTAATTTTAGGTCCCCACGAGGATAGAAGAACATTGTGTGTGTGTCCTGTGTGTCTGTGTGTCGAGTGTGTGTGTGTCCTGTGTGTGTGTCCTGTGTGTGTGTGTGTGTGTGTGTGTGTCCTGTGTGTGTGTGTGTGTGTGTGTGTGTGTGTGTGTGTGTGTGTGTGTGTGTGTGTGTGTGTGTGTGTGGTGTGTGTGTGTGTGTGGTGTGTGTGTGTGTGTGTGTGTGTGTGTGTGTGTGTGTGTGTGTGTGTGTGTGTGTGTGTGTGTGTGTGTGTGTGTGTGTGTCCTGTGTGTGTCACCATACAAGGGCTCTGGTCAAAAGTAGTGCACTATGTAGGGAACAGGGTGTTTTAGGGATCTTGTAATAAGATTTATATTGTAAAAACATCCTGCGCCTTGAAAGTTAGTCTTGGAGAACATAAATCCTCTATTACACATCAAGATATCCCCTCGCCAGTTACAAGACCCTTTATACAACAAAATCATTGTATTAATGAACTGTGTTGGTCGGGATTGAAACACATCATCCACATTGTAGAGGAGCTGACAACAAAGGACTCCAGAATATCCAGAATCCTCAAGAGAATCAATGAGGAGATATACATGACATTATGTAAAGACAATCAATGAGGAGATATACATGACATTATGTAAAGACAATCAATGAGGAGATATACATGACATTATGTAAAGACAATCAATGAGGAGATATACATTACATTATGTAAAGACAATCAATGAGGAGATATACATGACATTATGTAAAGACAATCAATGAGGAGATATACATGACATTATGTAAAGACAATCAATGAGGAGATATACATTACATATTACATTATGTAAAGACAATCAATGTGGAGATATACATGACATTATGTAAAGACAATCAATGAGGAGATATACATGACATTATGTAAAGACAATCAATGAGGAGATATACATTACATTATGTAAAGACAATCAATGAGGAGATATACATGACATTATGTAAAGACAATCAATGAGGAGATATACATGACATTATGTAAAGACAATCAATGAGGAGATATACATTACATATTACATTATGTAAAGACAATCAATGTGGAGATATACATGACATTATGTAAAGACAATCAATGAGGAGATATACATGACATATTACATTATGTAAAGACAATCAATGTGGAGATATACATGACATTATGTAAAGACAATCAATGAGGAGATATACATTACATTATGTAAAGACAATCAATGAGGAGATATACATGACATTATGTAAAGACAATCAATGAGGAGATATACATGACATTATGTAAAGACAATCAATGAGGAGATATACATTACATATTACATTATGTAAAGACAATCAATGTGGAGATATACATGCCATTATGTAAAGACAATCAATGTGGAGATATACATGACATTATGTAAAGACAATCAATGAGGAGATATACATTACATATTACATTATGTAAAGACAATCAATGTGGAGATATACATTACATTATGTAAAGACAATCAATGAGGAGATATACATGACATTATGTAAAGACAATCAATGAGGAGATATACATTACATATTACATTATGTAAAGACAATCAATGTGGAGATATACATGACATTATGTAAAGACAATCAATGAGGAGATATACATGACATTATGTAAAGACAATCAATGAGGAGATATACATTACATATTACATTATGTAAAGACAATCAATGTGGAGATATACATTACATTATGTATCTCCACATGGTATAAACGAAGAATTCGATTTCAGATCCTTCCTATAAGACTGTTATCCATATCAGATTGTACATAGTCGGTTTATGAGTGAGTTGGCCCCACACATTTATGAACATCTTTGCCTGATGTCCTTTGTGGTGGGCTTGAAGCTCATGAATTGAATCTCATGAATTGAATCTCATGTATTGAATCTCATGAATTGAATCTCATGAAGTGAATCTCATGAATTGACGTGATGTATTTAGGTGAGTGGACACCTGGGGTGATTGATGTGTGGGTTGCCCTGTTTGCCCGCTGTCATACCCTATAATTCTGCATCTCTTTGTGACTAATTTGTATACGGGTAGAAAAGCAACATCCCTGACGACTGGCAACCCTGATTAGATACACCTGCTGTTCTTTACAAAATGTTGTTTTGAATTTAAATCAAATTGTACCAACACACTGAAGAAGAAGACCGTACGCTCTCCCTGATGAAAATAATTACAAACACTGAATAATGAAGTTAGCTTTATGTGACATCTTTTTGAGAGCAAACCCATTCCACTTCTTGGTTACAGTGACTGCGTGACCTCTACAGGGTACTTGCCTTACTCTAGGTGAAGTTGTGAGTCAGGGGCCTGATTCCGTCACCCCTGGTTATTTCTCTACTTCCTGGATAGGATAGGGTGGGATGGAGGGGATTGAGGTGTGTGTGTCTGTGTGGGCCCGTGCCTATTTGTGCTCGCGTGCGTGTTAGTGTGCGCGTGCATGGTTGTGCGAGGGTGTGCGTGTGTGTGTGTGTGTGTGTGTGTGTGTGTGTGTGGTGTGAGGGTGTGCGTGTGTGTGTGTGTGTGTGTGTGTGTGTGTGTGTGTGTGTGTGTGTGTGTGTGTGTGTGTGTGTGTGTGTGTGTGTGTGTGTGTGTGTGTGTGTGTGTGTGTGTGTGTGTGTGTGTGTGTGTGTGTGTTGGCAGAAGGGAGAAGGCAGTCTGCTGTAAGAGATGGGTGGAGGCTGAACGGTAGTAAGAGTGTACGGAGTTAACCTTTGAGGAATGTGTTTTTTGACAGTCTTTCAGAACAGATAGGACGAGTCACCGAGACAATAGGTATTTTCTAATTCGTCGAGGTGTAGAAAGGATGGGTTCAGAGGCGTAAAGCACAGAGAGAGGGATTACAGGACAGCTACAGTGTAGAAAGGATGGGTTCAGAGGCGTAAAGCACAGAGAGAGGGATTACAGGACAGCTACAGAGTAGAAAGGATGGGTTCAGAGGCGTAAAGCACAGAGAGAGGGATTACAGGACAGCTACAGAGTAGAAAGGATGGGTTCAGAGGCGTAAAGCACAGAGAGAGGGATTACAGGACAGCTACAGAGTAGAAAGGATGGGTTCAGAGGCGTAAAGAACAGAGAGAGGGATTACAGGACAGCTACATAGTAGAAAGGATGGGTTCAGAGGCGTAAAGCACAGAGAGAGGGATTACAGGACAGCTACAGTGTAGAAAGGATGGGTTCAGAGGCGTAAAGCACAGAGAGAGGGATTACAGGACAGCTACAGAGGATGTTGGTCAGAATGTGATGAGATGCTTTGAGACAAACTAAAACAGAACAAAGAGAGATTGTGTTTGGTATACAGTAGGCTACCCTTAACGTTCCTGCTCGTGATGATGAAGTGTGTGTTGTGTCTGTGAGGGAGTCCTTACAGTATGTGCGAGCCGAGAATAACCGTGCAATCTGTGGATACCTGTTCAGATTGGAATGTTTCTACCTTGGGATTATATTGGGAATGGGGCTAGCTGTACCAATGTGGGTCGGTTGGAGAAGGCGATTGTAAGTCTATCTCTTCAAAGTAATGAAGTGTGTCTGAGGACTTATAGGCTGTGTCTCAAGTGGCATCATACTCCCTATGTAGTGTGCTATTGTTGACTAGGGTCCACAGCGTAGGGAATAGGGTGTCATTTAGAACACAGGCATAGACAGAGAGCTAGGTCATCTATATATAGGTCTTAAAGCAGCCTCCTTCATGTGAGGTGTTCCACGGGGCACTAAGTGAATTTTTAGTATGTGTATGTGATCCCTATGGGAACTGAACCAACAACCTTGATGTTGCTAATGCCACGCTCTTAGCAACTGAGCCACAGAGGACCACAAGCTCACTCCCAGGCAGAAGGAGATGGATACACATGCATTTTCTCTCTCCCTGAAGATATATAGAGATATATAGAGAGAGAGATAATGAGAGAAAGGGTGAGGGGAAGATAGAAAGGGAGAGGGAAAGAGAGAGAGATTGAGGGGACAAGAAAAAAGAGGAGAAGAGAGAGGGACAGAGAGAGAGAGAGAGAGAGAGAGAGAGATAGAGAGAGAGAGAGAGAGAGAGAGAGAGAGAGACAGAGAGAGAGAGAGACAGAGAGAGGGACAGAGAGAGAGAGACAGAGAGAGGGACAGAGAGAGAGAGAGACAGAGAGAGAGAGAGAGAGAGACAGAGAGAGAGAGACAGCGAGAGAGAGAAAGAGACACAACCAGAGGAGAGAGAGAGAGCGAAAGAGAGAGGGAGACTGAAAGAAAGTGAGACAGAGACAGAGACAGAGAGAGATAGATAGATAGAGAGAGAGACAGAAAGAGAGTGAGACAGAGAGAGAGAGAGAGAAATACAGAGAGATACAGAGAGAGGGGCAGAGAAAAAGGGATATGTTTAGTCACTATCACATGCACCATTACTCAGTGTTAACCCCTAGTGAGTATCCTGTGTCTGACATCACACTGTCTGTTTGTTTGAAGGAGATCCTAGCCGGGGGGAGGGGGGTGTCTTGTGATAACAGCGATCACAGACTCTCTTTGTTGTTGGGCTAACTGAGAAGGATAACGGAAGCACAGAAACACTTTGTTCAACCAGCAGTCCCAAACACTTAAAAGACACACACCCTACCCCCTCAGCCCTCAAATGAAGTGGACACTTCTGATGATGTATCGTGACATCTGCATAGTATACATTTGCAGGGCAAGGGGCGAGGGAGGCAGGAATGATTTTTAAATGGACCACACCTGGCCCAGAAACTCATCACTCGTTCATCCCGTGGTGATTGTGTTTTCAGCCACTGGTGGCTTGTGGGTGCTTTATACGCACTACAGTCAATTATGAGTGCATGTCTACTCATATTACACATTTCATTATTAACATACGCCTACTGTATGATAGCTAACAAATTAATTAGCTAACTAACATTAGCCTGCCTAGCTACTTCTGAAGAAGGAAAATGTTTTATTTCTACAATTTCTAAAAGATACAACCAAACAAAAACATGTTTATTTTTTTACGAGACGTGTTTGTGCCGTCATGTGCATTAGAATCACATTGTATAACTTAATGGCATTCGTTTTTACTTCCACTTGTATGTTGATTTCTCCATGGATGTTGTTTTTACCTCCACTTGTATGTTGATTTCTCCATGGATGTTGTTTTTACCTCCACTTGTATGTTGACTTCTCCATGGATGATGTTTTTACCTCCACTTGTATGTTGACCTCCACTTGTATGATTTCTCCATGGATGTTGTTTTTACCTCCACTTGTATGTTGACTTCTCCATGGATGATGTTTTTACCTCCACTTGTATGTTGATTTCTCCATGGATGTTGTTTTTACCTCCACTTGTATGTTGATTTCTCCATGGATGTTGTTTTTACCTCCACTTGTATGTTGACTTCTCCATGGATGATGTTTTTACCTCCACTTGTATGTTGACTTCTCCATGGATGTTGTTTTTACCTCCACTTGTATGTTGACTTCTCCATGGATGATGTTTTTACCTCCACTTGTATGTTGACTTCTCCATGGATGTTGTTTTTACCTCCACTTGTATGTTGACTTCTCCATGGATGATGTTTTTACCTCCACTTGTATGTTGACTTCTCCATGGATGATGTTTTTACCTCCACTTGTATGTTGACTTCTCCATGGATGTTGTTTTTAAGTTTCCCCTGACTTTTCTTAGCGGATGTACAACGGTGGCAAATTTAATTATTGGGAGTTTCAGCTGACTAAAAACGCAAAGCCGACTAAAAACGCAAAGCCGACTAAAAACGCAAAGCCGACTAAAAACGCAAAGGTGGGAGGAACATAATTCCTCTATGGGGATGAGGAATGGAGAGTAAGGTGAGAGGAACATAATTCCTCTATGGGGGTGAGGAATGGAGAGTAAGGTGAGAGGAACATAATTCCTCTATGGGGGTGAGGAATGGAGAGTAAGGTGAGAGGAACATAATTCCTCTATGGGGGTGAGGAATGGAGAGTAAGGTGAGAGGAACATAATTCCTCTATGGGGGTGAGGAATGGAGAGTAAGGTGAGAGGAACATAATTCCTCTATGGGGGTGAGGAATGGAGATTAAGGTGAGAGGAACATAATTCCTCTATGGGGGTGAGGAATGGAGAGTAAGGTGAGAGGAACATAATTCCTCTATGGGGGTGAGGAATGGAGAGTAAGGTGAGAGGAACATAATTCCTCTATGGGGGTGAGGAATGGAGAGTAAGGTGAGAGGAACATAATTCCTCTATGGGGGTGAGGAATGGAGAGTAAGGTGAGAAGAACATAATTTCTCTATGGGGTTGAGGAATGGAGAGTAAGGTGAGAAGAACATAATTCCTCTATGGGGTTGAGGAATGGAGAGTAAGGTGGGAGGAACATAATTCCTCTATTAGGTTGAGGAATGGAGAGTAAGATGGGAGGAAACGTGACATCATTCTGGGAGGGGCTGTAAACCACCCTGTGACTGTATGGGAGTGGTGAAATGCCACATTGTCCCATACAATTACAAACGTTGGTCGATTTCGCCTCACTACAACCCTTTCCTCACCTGACCCAACTCTTCCATAGAGGTCATCCAGGAATGTAATGAGATGCTCGGTGTTGTATGGCCCAATTAGCGGTTTGTGTAACAGAAATTCATCAGAGGATATTGGTGCACACATTGTGATGTTGGCACCCCTCTGGCCCGGGACATCCACCCCTGTGGCCCGGGACATTCAACCCTCTGGCCCGGGACATTCACCCCTCTGGCCCGGGACATCCACCCCTCTGGCCTGGGACATCCACTGTGGCTCTTTTCCCAATCACATTCCTTCCTCACCGCCGTGTTTTGGCCAAAGTTGAAACCAGGCTCAGTCACAAAGATTAATACGTGGGGTGTTTGCCTGGCTTCAATCTCCATGACTCTCAAAACTAAATCCACATGGCAACATAAGAGTTAGGCTATTACGGTAGTTCACATTATACCTTAAAACATGCCATTGTGTGCCTCTGCCCTGTTTGGTTTTGTTCAGAACCAGTTGTGTATTTTATAGTCATCTTACCTGGACATATTGGTTCCTGAGTTGCTTGACTCGTTCAGAGTTCCTCTCAAAGGGGACGGTGTACAACTGCTTCATCCTGACTTGATGTTGTTTCAGGACTCTAGAAATAGTTGTTCTGGTTACGTTGTGAATATTTCCAAATGTAATGTTGTTTGCCAACACTCTGTCCCGAATCTCTGTCAGTTTTATGCCATTGTTTCTAATGACCATATCAATGATTGCAGTTTCCTGCACAGAAGTGAAAATCCTACCTCTCCCGCCTGTGGGCGGTAACCGCTGGGTCCTAAGCAGAAATACAAAAACAATTACACACAAGAAGGTTTGGAGGCTTTGCTCAATTTACTTCTGTAACGTGCAGTTCAGTCAGATGCCCTTTCAGAATGAACATCTTACCTGTTGTTTTGCCGGAAATGTCTCACAATAGATGCCACTGTTGAGTGTTGCAGATTTGGCTGCACTCTCAGACCAGCCTCTCTCATTGACAGACCATGATTTATTACATGATCAATTATAGCAGCCCTAATCTCATCTGAGACTACAGCTCTTGATCTTCCTCTCAGTCTTCTTCCACCACACATACGTACTCCTCTTCCTCTCCCAGACACTCTTCTTCCTCTGTCAGCCACTTCTCCATCACTGGCTGGATCCATGTTTACATTACAGTACAGCATTACTCCTAAGATGTCCCCTTTTGTATAGATGGTAATGAAATTGAAAGACTAACACCTGTGTAGGTGTTCAACTACCATGGGAATCAGCTGTGGTTGGTCTAATTGTTTTGATAGTATTTCATTTTTTAGATGTGGAATATATTTCAATATGGTATTACTGTAGAAATGTACGGTATTACTGTAGAAATGTACGGTATTACTGTAGAAATGTACGGTATTACTGTAGAAATGTACGGTATTACTGTAGAAATGTACGGTATTACTGTAGAAATGTACGGTATTACTGTAGAAATGTATGGTATTACTGTAGAAATGTAGCAAATTGTTGTCTTCTTCAATTGATACACTACATAACCAGGGCCCATAGGGTTTGATTTAGGACCCAGCCTCTGTCTGCTCCCAGATACCACTCTATTATACTACACTACATAACCAGGGCCCATAGGGTTTGATTTAGGACCCAGCCTCTGTCTGCTCCCAGATACCACTCTATTATACTACACTACATAACCAGGGCCCATAGGGTTTGATTTAGGACCCAGCCTCTGTCTGCTCCCAGATACCACTCTATTATACTACACTACATAACCAGATACCACTCTATTATACTACACTACATAACCAGGGCCCATAGGGCTCCATTTAGGACGTGTCCTCTGTCTGTGTAGGGCTTTCAAAGACACTGGTGTTTAGCATCAAAGTACTGTATGTTTCTGCTTCATGTTCTGTACTGTCATGTCTTCCCCAATGACATACAGCTAATGACAGAAGAAAACACACCGTTTTGAAAACTTGAATGTTAGTATTTAGGAATCAGTGTGTGTGTGTGTGTGCGTGTGTGTGCGTGTGTGTGTGTGTGTGTGTGTGTGTGTGCGCTTGTGTGTGTGTGAGTGTGTGTGTGTGTGTGTGTGTGTGTGTGTGTGTGTGTGTGTGTGTGTGAGTGTGTGTGTGTGTGTGTGTGTGTGTGTGTGTGTGTGTGTGTGTGTGTGTGTGTGTGTGCGTGTGTGAGTGTGTGTGTGTGTTTGTGTGCGTGTCTGCACACACGTGTATTTACGAGTCTGTGTGCGTCTACGTGTCTATGAGAGTGTGTGTGTGTGTGTGTGTGCGTGTACATGTCTATGAGAGTGTGTGTGTGATTGTATGAATACCTTTGATATCTAGCTCATAGTTTGATAATCCTTCAATCTGTACAATGTGAACACAAGTAGATCCAAATAAGACACCAGGCCTATGCTATGATAAGACTGATGTTGACACCAGGCCTATGCTATGATAAGACTGATGTTGACACCAGGCCTAAGCTATGGTAAGACTGATGTTGACACCAGGCCTAAACTATGGTAAGACTGATGTTGACACCAGGCCTATGCTATGATAAGACTGATGTTGACACCAGGCCTAAGCTATGGTAAGACTGATGTTGACACCAGGCCTAAACTATGGTAAGACTGATGTTGACACCAGTCCTAAGCTATGGTAAGACTGATGTTGACACCAGGCCTAAACTATGGTAAGACTGATGTTGACACCAGTCCTTAGCTATGATAAGACTGATGTTGACACCAGGCCTAAACTATGATAAGACTGATGTTGACACCAGTCCTAAATTATGGTAAGACTGATGTTGACACCAGTCCTAAACTATGGTAAGACTGATGTTGACACCAGGCCTAAACTATGGTAAGACTGATGTTGACACCAGTCCTAAGTTATGATAATACTTATGTTGACACCAGTCCAAAGCTATGATAAGACTGATGTTGACACCAGTCCTAAGCTATGATAAGACTGATGTTGACACCAGTCCTAAGCTATGATAAGACTGATGTTGACACCAGTCCTAGGCTATGGTAAGACTGATGTTGACACCAGTCCTAAGCTATGGTAAGACAGATGTTGACACCAGGCCTAAACTATGGTAAGACTGATGTTGACACCAGCCCTAGGCTATGGTAAGACTGATGTTGACACCAGTCCTAAGCTATGGTAAGACAGATGTTGACACCAGGCCTAAACAATGGTAAGACTGATGTTGACACCAGTCCAAAGGTATGATAATACTTATGTTGACACCAGTCCAAAGCTATGATAAGACTGATGTTGACACCAGTCCTAAATTATGGTAAGACTGATGTTGACACCAGTCCTAAACTATGGTAAGACTGATGTTGACACCAGGCCTAAACTATGGTAAGACTGATGTTGACACCAGTCCTAAGTTATGATAATACTTATGTTGACACCAGTCCAAAGCTATGATAAGACTGATGTTGACACCAGTCCTAAGCTATGATAAGACTGATGTTGACACCAGTCCTAAGCTATGATAAGACTGATGTTGACACCAGTCCTAGGCTATGGTAAGACTGATGTTGACACCAGTCCTAAGCTATGGTAAGACAGATGTTGACACCAGGCCTAAACTATGGTAAGACTGATGTTGACACCAGCCCTAGGCTATGGTAAGACTGATGTTGACACCAGTCCTAAGCTATGGTAAGACAGATGTTGACACCAGGCCTAAACAATGGTAAGACTGATGTTGACACCAGTCCAAAGCTATGATAATACTTATGTTGACACCAGTCCAAAGCTATGATAAGACTGATGTTGACACCAGTCCTAAGCTATGATAATACTGATGTTGACACCAGTCCTAAGCTATGGTAAGATTGATGTTGTGGTCTCTTATCTTCCATACACATGATGGCGAAGTCCAACATCCGAACTTGGAGAATGATCAGTCACAGTTTACCACAGAGTTGGGCAACTCTGGTCCCCGTGGGGCCTGCTGCTTTAATTTATGTTAGTTCAAACCAGGAAACCAGTGTCTTATCTAGATCTGGTAGACTAGGTGTGTCAAACCAGGAAACCAGTGTCAGATCTAGATCTGGTAGACTAGGTGTGTTAAACCAGGAAACCAGTGTCAGA
The DNA here is from genome assembly GCF_013265735.2 of Oncorhynchus mykiss. Classification (NCBI taxonomy): domain Eukaryota; kingdom Metazoa; phylum Chordata; class Actinopteri; order Salmoniformes; family Salmonidae; genus Oncorhynchus; species Oncorhynchus mykiss. Next base: position 76,376,477 of record NC_048574.1, read on the forward strand.
TCTAGATCTGGTAGACTAGGTGTGTTAAACCAGGAAACCAGTGTCTGATCTAGATCTGGTAGACTAGGTGTGTTAAACCAATTGTGTGCATTTAAGTTTTGTGTGAAAGACATTCAGGCTCCACAAGGACCAGCGTTGCCCATATCTGCTCTCCATAGAGCTGCTTCTTATGACGATCTGTTTCCCTTATGAACGTATCCATAATGCCATATAGAAGATCTGTTTCCCTTATGAAGGTGTTCATAACAACATATAGAATCTATGTTTCCCTTATGAAGGTATTCATAACACCATATAGAAGATCTGTTTCCCTAATGAAGGTGTTCATAACACCATATAGAAGATCTGTTTCCCTTATGAACGTATTCATAACACCATATAGAGAATATGTTTCCCTTATGAAGGTGTTCATAACACCATATAGAATATCTGTTTCCCTTATGAAGGTATTCATAACACCATATAGAAGCTCTGTTTCCCTTATGAAGGTGTTCATAACACCATATAGAATCTGTTTCCCTTATGAAGGTATTCACAACACCATATAGAGGATCTGTTTCCCTTATGAAGGTGTTCATAACACCATATATAATCTCTGTTTCCCTTATGAAGGTGTTCATAACACCATATAGAATCTCTGTTTCCCTTATGAAGGTATTCACAACACCATATAGAGGATCTGTTTCCCTTATGAAGGTATTCATAACACCATATAGAGGATCTGTTTCCCTTATGAAGGTATTCATAACACCATATAGAGGATCTGTTTCCCTTATGAAGGTATTCATAACGCCATATAGAAGATCTGTTTCCCTTATGAAGGTATTCACAACACCATATAGAAGATCTGTTTCCCTTATGAAGGTATTCACAACACCATATAGAATATTTGTTTCCCTTATGAAGGTGTTCATAACACCATATAGAGGATCTGTTTCCCTTATGAAGGTATTCATAACACCATATAGAGGATCTGTTTCCCGTATGAAGGTGTTCATAACACCATATAGAGGATCTGTTTCCCTTATGAAGGTATTCATAACACCATATAGAGGATATGTTTCCCTTATGAAGGTATTCATAACACCATATAGAGGATCTGTTTCCCTTATGAAGGTATTCACAACACCATATAGAAGATCTGTTTCCCTTATGAAGGTATTCATAACACCATATAGAGGATATGTTTCCCTTATGAAGGTATTCATAACACCATATAGAGGATCTGTTTCCCTTATGAAGGTATTCACAACACCATATAGAAGATCTGTTTCCCTTATGAAGGTATTCACAACACCATATAGAAGATCTGTTTCCCTTATGAAGGTATTCACAACACCATATAGAATATCTGTTTCCCTTATGAAGGTATTCATAACACCATATAGAGGATATGTTTCCCTTATGAAGGTATTCATAACACCGTATAGAGGATCTGTTTCCCTTATGAAGGTATTCATAACACCATATAGAGGATATGTTTCCCTTATGAAGGTATTCACAACACCATATAGAAGATCTGTTTCCCTTATGAAGGTATTCACAACACCATATAGAATATTTGTTTCCCTTATGAAGGTGTTCATAACACCATATAGAGGATCTGTTTCCCTTATGAAGGTATTCATAACACCATATAGAGGATCTGTTTCCCTTATGAAGGTGTTCATAACACCATATAGAGGATCTGTTTCCCTTATGAAGGTATTCATAACACCATATAGAGGATATGTTTCCCTTATGAAGGTATTCATAACACCATATAGAGGATCTGTTTCCCTTATGAAGGTATTCACAACACCATATAGAAGATCTGTTTCCCTTATGAAGGTATTCATAACACCATATAGAGGATATGTTTCCCTTATGAAGGTATTCATAACACCATATAGAGGATCTGTTTCCCTTATGAAGGTATTCACAACACCATATAGAAGATCTGTTTCCCTTATGAAGGTATTCACAACACCATATAGAAGATCTGTTTCCCTTATGAAGGTATTCACAACACCATATAGAATATCTGTTTCCCTTATGAAGGTATTCATAACACCATATAGAGGATATGTTTCCCTTATGAAGGTATTCATAACACCGTATAGAGGATCTGTTTCCCTTATGAAGGTGTTCATAACACCATATAGAGGATCTGTTTCCCTTATGAAGGTATTCATAACACCGTATAGAAGATATGTTTCCCTTATGAAGGTATTCATAACACCATATAGAGGATATGTTTCCCTTATGAAGGTATTCACAACACCATATAGAGGATCTGTTTCCCTTATGAAGGTATTCATAACACCATATAGAGGATCTGTTTCCCTTATGAAGGTATTCACAACACCATATAGAAGATCTGTTTCCCTTATGAAGGTATTCACAACACCATATAGAAGATCTGTTTCCCTTATGAAGGTATTCACAACACCATATAGAATATCTGTTTCCCTTATGAAGGTATTCATAACACCATATAGAGGATATGTTTCCCTTATGAAGGTATTCATAACACCGTATAGAGGATCTGTTTCCCTTATGAAGGTGTTCATAACACCATATAGAGGATCTGTTTCCCTTATGAAGGTATTCATAACACCGTATAGAAGATATGTTTCCCTTATGAAGGTATTCATAACACCATATAGAGGATATGTTTCCCTTATGAAGGTATTCACAACACCATATAGAGGATCTGTTTCCCTTATGAAGGTATTCATAACACCATATAGAATCTCTGTTTCCCTTATGAAGGTATTCATAACACCATATAGAAGATATGTTTCCCTTATGAAGGTATTCACAACACCATATAGAGGATCTGTTTCCCTTATGAAGGTGTTCATAACACCATATAGAGGATATGTTTCCCTTATGAAGGTATTCACAACACCGTATAGAAGCAAAGCGTCAGTGTGAGGAAGACAGTTTCATAACGCCTTACGACTGCATCCAAAAGGATCTAGTAATATAGTTATAATGCATTATAACTATTCAGAAGTCGAGCGTCGCCAAAAATGAGGATATGAAAACCATCAGCCTTAACCTTGGTTGGAGTGAAGGGGCCGGAGTCTTTGCATAGTGAAGCCACGCCCTCAATGTTTAATGAATACAAGTTCTTGTTTTTAGCACTTGGTATCAGTTGGTATTGACAGTACTGCATGGTGGATAAGAAACTAACCAATGGTTACACAGTTTCAGAAAAGTATATCTTATATATAGACATGTATATATATGTATATATATATAGAGAGAGAGAGATGTATATTCATTTATAGGCTAAGCTTTAAAATAGCACAGGAAACACTTTGCACACATTATATAAACCACAACATTTCTCTGGTTTGTGAAGCTCCTCTCAGACCAATGTTATGGAGGCAGGTCGCCCAAAGAAGCAGGAACTCAACTAGCCGTGTTGTAGGCCATCTGTGTTGTCGTTGTTCTTTACTATAAAGTCAGAATACTGGAGATTCAGAACACTTGGACCGCACAGAGAAAACAACAGGAAAAAAAACAGAGAAGTTATAAAAACAGTCAAGTAGAGATGTTGATTTTGTATAATAGTTCGCATCATTTCTGGGGTTTTCTCTCTCACTCTCTCTCACTCTCTCTCTCTCTCTTTCTCTCTCTCTCTCTCACTCTCTCTCTCTCTCTCTGTCTCTCTCTCTCTCTCTCTCTCTCTCTCTCTCTCTCTCTCTCTGTCTCTCACTCTCTCTCTCTCTCTTTCTCTCTCTCTCTCTCACTCTCTCTCTCTCTCTCTCTCTCTGTCTCTCTCTCTCTCTCTCTCTCTCTCTCACTCTCTCTCTGTCTGTCTCTCTCACTCTCTCACACTCCATCTCTATCCCTCCATTTCTCTCTCCCCCTCTCATCCTTCATTCCTGTACAGTTGGTGTAGTGGTGACAGTAGAAACAGCTAAAGGGCTCATAGTGATGGTTGGTTGAAGTTTGTACAGAAACATTACTTTTTTGTGTAAACAGGCACACACAGATGGACTAGAGGGGGGGGGGGGGCGTACCCCATGGCCACGAACCCCCCTAGTCACCGACAACAAAACGTCTGTTTGTGTTGTTCATCAGTCTTTCTTTGATTCCTCTTTGTCTATTGTCTATTTTTGTAATCCTTGGTTTATAAGTCCAATTGATACGTCCTCCCTGCATCCCTTTCTTAAACACAGTCGTTTTCTTCCATCGTTCGTCCTTTGGCTTTGGGCCCGGGGTCTCAGGCCTGCTGAGATGAAATTAAGGCCAACTATGGTCCTGGAAGTTCCTTCTACACCTTTGTTCTACAGTTCCAGTTCTAGAGTTCTTCTGTTCTACAGTTCCAGTTCTAGAGTTCTTCTGTTCTACAGTTCCAGTTCTAGAGTTCTTCTGTTCTACAGTTCTAGATCTAGAGTTCTTCTGTACTACAATTCTAGTTCTAGAGTTCTTCAGTTCCATAGCTCCAGTTCTAGAGTTCTTCTGTTCTACAGTTCTAGTTCTAGAGTTCTTCACTTCCACAGCTCCAGTTCTAGAGTTCTTCACTTCCACAGCTCCAGTTCTAGAGTTCTTCTGTTCTACATCTGCAGTTCTAGAGTTCTTTCTCCAGTACTTTGTCCTGCTGTCTCCCGTGGTGATGGAGATGAAAGGTTCTGTTCTAGCTGGCCAGAACCAGATAATGAAGTTTCAAAACAAGCCCATGGTCTTGTTGTCACAGATTTCTTTGTGTTTGGTTGTTTTCTCTCTCTCTTTCTCTTTCTCTTTCACTAACGTTGTCGCACTGTTGGCCAGTTCTCTATTGTGCAAATTCACGCTGTCTCTGGTAGGTCCACTCGGAACGAGCTAGCAAATCCTTTTGTGGGCTGCAAGGCAAGAGAAAACACACTTGTTAGACAAATGGTGTATATCCCTTTTCTCTTACTCTTTTATTCTGTACATTTTCAAATAATCATCATGGCCATTAGCACCAAGGTTATGTCCCAAATGGCAACCTA
>NC_048574.1:76391446-76401446 GCF_013265735.2 Oncorhynchus mykiss
GGACGTTGGCCTTACAGGCAGAATCCTGTACTTCTGGCCGCCTCGCTTCGCGTTCCTAGGAAACTCTGCAGTATTTAGTTTTTTTTACGTGTAATTTCTTACATTGGTACCCCAGGTAATCTTAGGTTTTATTACATACAGTCAGGAGGAACTATTGGATCTAAGAGTAACGTCAACTCACTATCATTACGACCAGGAATACAACTTTCCCGAAGCGGATCCTCTGTTTTGCCCACCTCCCAGGACAATGGATCGGATCCCAGCCGGCGAACCAAAACAACGACGCGGCCGAAGAAGCGGTCTCCTGGTCAGGCTCCGTAGACGGGCACATCGTGCATCGTTCATGGAAACATGGCTCACTCGAGATACGCTATCGGAGTCGGTGCAGCCAGCTGGTTTCTTCACGCATCGCGCCGACAGAAACAAGCATCTTCCTGGTAAGAAGAGGGGCGGGATTGTATGCCTTATGATTAACGAGACGTGGTGTGATCATAACAACATACAGGAACTCAAGTCCTTCTGTGCACCTGGCTGATCCTCAACACTGGGGCCCCACAAGGGTGCGTTCTGAGCCCTCTCCTGTACTCCCTGTTCACCCACGACTGCGTGGCCATGCACGCCTCCAACTCAATCATCAAGTTTGCAGACGACACTACAGTGGTAGGCTTGAATACCAACAACGACGAGACGGCCTACAGGGAGGAGGTGAGCGCCCTCGGAGTGTAGTGTCAGGAAAATGACCTTACACTCAACGTCAACAAAACAAAGGAGATGATCGTGGACTTCAGGAAACAGCAGAGGGAGCACCCCCCTATCCACATCGAAGGGACAGTAGTGGAGAGGGTAGAAAGTTTTAAGTTCCTCGGCATACACATCACGGACAAACTGAATTGGTCCACCCACACAGACAGCACAGCAGCGCCTCTTCAACCTCAGGAGGCTGAAGAAATTCGGCTTGTCACCAAAAACACTCACAAACTTTTATAGATGCACAATCGAGAGCATCCTGTCGGGCTGTATCACCGCCTGGTACGACAACTGCTCCGCCCACAACTGTAAGGCTCTCCAGAGGGTAGTGAGGTCTGCACAACCCATCACAGGGGAAAAACTACTTGCCTTCCAGGACACCTACACCACCCGATGTCACAGGAAGGCCATAAAGATCATCAAGGACAACAACCACCCTAGCCACTGCCTGTTCACCCCGCTATCATCCAGAAGGTGAGGTCAGTACAGGTGCATCAAAGCAGGGGCCGAGAGACTGAAAAACAGCTTCTATCTCAAGGCCATTAGACTGTTAAACAGCCACGACTAACATTGAGTGGCTGCTGCCAACATAATGACTTTACTCCAGCCACTTTAAACAATGCCACTTAATATAATGTTTACATACCCTACATTACTCATCTCATATGTATATACTGTACTCTATATCATTTTCTGCATCTTGCCATCTTTATGTAATACATGTATGACTAGCCACTTTAAACAATGCCACTTATATATGTTTACATACCCTATATTACTCATCTCATATGTATATACTGTACTCTATACCATCTACTGCATCTTGTCTTTGCCGCTCTGTACCATCACTCATTCATATATCTTTATGTACATATTCTTTATCCCTTTACACTTGTGTGTATAAGGTAGTTGTTGTGAAATTGTTAGGTTAGATTACTCGTTGGTTATTACTGCATTGTTGGAACTAGAAGCACAAGCATTTCGCTAAACTCACATTAACATGTGACAAATAAAATTTGATTTGATTTGAGTTGCAAAGAAAAAGCCATGTCTCAGACCGGCCAATAAAAATAAAATATTAAGATGGGCAAAAGACCACAGACACTGGACAGAGGAACTCTGCCGAGAAGTCCAGCATCCCGGAGTCGCCTCTTCACTGTTGACATTGAGACTGGTGTTTTGCGGATACTATTTAATGAAGCTGCCAGTTGAGGACTTGTGAGGGGTCTGTTTCTCTAACTATGCACTCTAATGTACTTGTCCTCTTGCTCAGTTGTGCACCGGGGCCTCCCACTCCTCTTTCTATTCTGGTTCAAGCCTGTTTACGCTGTTCTGTGAAGGCAGTAGTACACCTCGTTGTACAAGATCTTCAGTTTCTTGGCAATTTCTAGCATTTCTCTGAATAAGAATAGACTGATGAGTTTCAGAATAAAGTTATTTGTTTCTGGCCATTTTGAGCCAGTAATTGAAACCACAAATGCTGATGCTGCAGATACTAAACTTACTAAAGGTACCAAAGGCCAGTTCTACTGCTTCTTTAAATCAGCATGACACTTTTCAGCTCTGCTAACATACTTGCAAAAGGGTAGATATGTAGATATTCCACTTAAAATCAGATGTTTCCAGCTACAATAGACATTAACATTAGCAATGTCTACACTGTATTTCTGATCAATTTGATCAAAATCTTTCAAAAACAAGGACCTTTCTAAGTGACCCCAAACTTTTGAACAGAAGTGTATATCATAAAGCTATGTAGTAGATAGACAACATGTGACCCCTTAACTAGCAACTTATGGCAACCCTAAAGCTATGGAGCGGATAGACAATGTGTGACCCCATAGCTAAAGACATATGGCAACAATAAATGTATGGAGCAGATACAACACGTGTGACCCCATAGCCAGCAACGTATGGCAACCCTAAAGCTATGGAGCGGATAGACAATGTGTGACCCCATAGCTAAAGACATATGGCAACTATAAATGTATGGAGCAGATACAACACGTGTGACCCCATAGACAGCAACGTATGGCAACTATAAAGCTATGGCGCAGATAAAACACGTGACCTCATAGCTAGCAATGTATGGCAACCATAAATCTATGGAGCAGATAGAACACGTGACCCCATAGCTAGCAACGTAAGGCAACCATAAAGCTATGGAGCAGGTAGAACACGTGTGACCCCATAGCTAGCAATGTATGGCAACTATAAAGCTTTGGAGCAGATAAAACACGTGACCCCATAGCTAGCAACGTATGGCAACCGTAAATCTATGGAGCAGGTAGAACACGTGACCCCATAGCCAGCAATGTATGGCAACCATAAAGCTATGGAGCAGATAGAACACGTGACCCCATAGCCAGCAATGTATGGCAACCATAAAGCTATGGAGCAGATAGAACACGTGACCCCATAGCAAACAACGTATGGTAACCATAAATCTATGGAGCAGATAGTACACGTGACCCCATAGCAGGCAACGTATGGCAACCATAAATCTATGGAGCAGATAGATCACGTGACCCCATAGCAGGCAACGTATGGCAACCATAAATCTATGGAGCAGATAGAACACGTGACCTCATAGCAGGCAACGTATGGCAACCATAAATCTATGGAGCAGGTAGAACACGTGACCCCATAGCCAGCAATGTATGGCAACCATAAAGCTATGGAGCAGATAGAACACGTGACCCCATAGCAGGCAACGTATGGCAACCATAAAGCTATGGAGCAGATAGAACACGTGACCCCATAGCTAGCAACGTATGGCAACCATAAAGCTATAGAGCAGATAAAACATGTGTGACCCCATAGCAAGCAACATATGGCAACCATAAAGCTATAGAGCAGATAGAACATGTGTGACCCCATAGCTAGCAACATATGGCAACCATAAAGCTAAGGAGCAGATAGAACACGTGACCCCATAGCAGGCAACGTATGGCAACCATAAAGCTATAGAGCAGATAGAACACGTGACCCCATAGCAGGCAACGTATGGCAACCATAAATCTATGGAGCAGATAGAACACGTGACCCCATAGCAGGCAACGTATGGCAACCATAAAGCTATGGAGCAGATAGAACATGCCATGTGTTGGTGATGTCACATGATCATTTACAGCAGTCACACGTTATATCGTCATGGTTAAAATGACCGTTGCTGACGCTGTTCACTTTCGGCTTGTACCCAGCGGTGGTTGTTGTTGCTATGTACGTTGCTAGCGAGTCAGTAGACTAGTCCCTCTCACAGGGTACTGGAGAGAGGTGAAGATGTGTTATTGGCTCGTTTCGGTCTTGGCTGACGGCAAAATACCTTCACTACATCCCAAATGACACACCGTTCCTTGAGTAGTGCACTACTTTAGACCAGGGCCCATAGGGTCCTGTAGTGCACTATGTAGGGAATAGGGAGCTATTTCAGATGCAGACATCCAGACCCTGTTATAATGAGTACTTTAAAAATACATCTCTTCTCCCATCCGCCTCCTTCTCTTCCCTCCTTCAGAGGTCTTTGAAGTAATAGCTGACCCGGCTGTAGTGTCTCAGTCAAGGGAGGGAGGGAGGGAGGGAGGGAGGGAGGGCGGGAGGGAGGGATGAAGCAAGGGGTAGGGAGGTAGGGATGGAGGGAGGGAGGGAGGGAGGGAGGGAGGGAGGGAGGGAGGGAGGGAGGGAGGGAGGGAGGGAGGGAGGGAGGGAGGGAGACCATGGTACTTCACCTCTGGATCAGAGTTGGCAACGATTTGCTTAAAAAAAATAATAATAATTAGCTCTAGTAATAACTGATCATTGATAATAATAATGAGCTCTAGTAATAACTGATCATTGATAATAATAATGAGCTCTAGTAATAACTGATAATTGATAAGCCATTGGTGAATCATCTTTCTGCTGGCGTTAGTGTTACGACCAGATCATTCAATAACACACATCTCCAAACGTAACGATGTGCTCCAGAAGTCTAGAGAACAACTTTTCCTGTAACAGGATCATCTGGTCATATAGCTGCCACAGTTTTAAAACAGACTGTGTTTATTGTACTTACAGCTCACCTCAGACGAGACTAACAACAACACACACACACACACACACACACACACACACACACACACACACACACACACACACACACACACACAATCTGACTCGACACACACATACACACACACACACATACGCACACAATCTGACTTGACACACGCATACACACACACACACACATACGCACACTTAAGTCAACTCGGCAGGCGTCACTAATTCGTAATCACCAATCTAATGCAGTCGCTGTGGATATTTAATTCAGTCATTTGTCACGCCTGTTGTTCACCACAACACAAACGTCAAGATAATGATTGTTTAAAAAAAGCCCCGGTGCGCATCACAAACACCTCCCTTATTCCCTATATAGTACACTACTTTTGACCAGAGCCAAATGGGTAACCGTATGGCCTCCGGTCAAAAGTAGTGCACTATATAGGGAATAGGGAGCTGTTTGGGACCAGATACCTCATAGCTCGTCTCTCAGGTCCTCTCCTCTCTTTCTCCTCCGTCTCCGATTAATATTTAATCTCTCTCCATCTCTCTATTTTATCCTTCATTCTCTCTACCTCCCTCTCTCTTTTATCCTTCATTCTCTCTACCTCCCTCCCTCTTTTATCCTTCATTCTCTCTACCTCCCTCTCTCCTTTATCCTTCATTCTCTCTACCTCCCTCCCTCTTTTATCCTTCATTCTCTCTATACCTCCCTCTCTCTTTCTTATCCTTCATTCTCTCTACCTCCCTCTCTCTTTTATCCTTCATTCTCTCTACCTCCCTCTCTCTTTTATCCTTCAATCTCTCTACCTCCCTCTCTCTTTTATCCTTCATTCTCTCTACCTCCCTCTCTCTTTCTTATCCTTCATTCTCTCTACCTCCCTCTCTTTCTTATCCTTCATTCTCTCTACCTCCCTCTCTCCTTTATCCTTCATTCTCTCTACCTCCCTCTCTCTCTTTCTTATCCTTCATTCTCTCTACCTCCCTCTCTCTTTTATCCTTCATTCTCTCTACCTCCCTCTCTCTTTTATCCTTCATTCTCTCTACCTCCCTCTCTCTTTTATCCTTCATTCTCTCTACCTCCCTCTCTCTTTTATCCTTCATTCTCTCTACCTCCCTCTCTCTCTTTCTTATCCTTCATTCTCTCTACCTCCCTCTCTCTTTTATCCTTCATTCTCTCTACCTCCCTCTCTCTCTTTCTTATCCTTCATTCTCTCTACCTCCCTCTCTCTTTTATCCTTCATTCTCTCTACCTCCCTCTCTCTTTTATCCTTCATTCTCTCTACCTCCCTCCCTATTTTATCCTTCATTCTCTCTACCTCCCTCTCTCCTTTATCCTTCATTCTCTCTACCTCCCTCTCTCTTTTATCCTTCATTCTCTCTACCTCCCTCTCTCTTTTATCCTTCATTCTCTCTACCTCCCTCTCTCTTTTATCCTTCATTCTCTCTACCCCCCTCTCTCTTTTATCCTTCATTCTCTCTACCTCCCTCTCTCCTTTATCCTTCATTCTCTCTACCTCCCTCCCTCTTTTATCCTTCATTCTCTCTATACCTCCCTCTCTCTTTTATCCTTCATTCTCTCTACCTCCCTCCCTCTTTTATCCTTCATTCTCTCTATACCTCCCTCTCTCTTTTATCCTTCATTCTCTCTACCTCCCTCTCTCTTTTATCCTTCATTCTCTCTACCTCCCTCTCTCTTTTATCCTTAATTCTCTCTACCTCCCTCTCTCCTTTATCCTTCATTCTCTCTACCTCCCTCTCTCTTTTATCCTTCATTCTCTCTACCTCCCTCTCTCTTTTATCCTTCATTCTCTCTACCTCCCTCTCTCTTTTATCCTTCATTCTCTCTACCTCCCTCTCTCTTTTATCCTTCCTTCTCTCTACCTCCCTCTCTCTTTTATCCTTCATTCTCTCTACCTCCCTCTCTCTTTTATCCTTCATTCTCTCTACCTCCCTCTCTCTTTTATCCTTCATTCTCTCTAACACCCTCTCTCTTTTATCCTTCATTCTCTCTACCTCCCTCTCTCTTTTATCCTTCATTCTCTCTACCTCCCTCTCTCCTTTATCCTTCATTCTCTCTACCTCCCTCTCTCCTCTATCCTTCATTCTCTCTACCTCCCTCTCTCTTTTATCCTTCATTCTCTCTACCTCCCTCTCTCTTTTATCCTTCATTCTCTCTACCCCCCTCTCTCTTTTATCCTTCATTCTCTCTACCTCCCTCTCTCCTTTATCCTTCATTCTCTCTACCTCCCTCTCTCTTTTATCCTTCATTCTGTCCATCTCAACGGCCCCGTCTTGTTTTCCTCATGATCTACCCCGTCAGCTCTGATTAGGGTGACAACGTCCCAACTAATGAGAAAAACATTCACCTAATTCAAACCATGACTTTAAAATAGGTTTGTGTTGGAGTGAGGTTGGGGGTTATCAGTTGATGTACGGTGGTAATCCAACTCAAAGTCACAATAAGTATAAAGTTATAAAACCAGATATTAGTAAAGTCTATGGAAGCTATTCCAACTAATAGTGCCACTTGAATTTTAAAAGAGTCAACATCATTGTTTTGAAATGGGTAGGTTGAGTTAGGGGTTGCATAGTCAGGTGAATACAATGTTTTACCACATTAAGTGATGGCACTGTAGTGTTTTCTGATCCAAAATGGCGACCGTTGCTCATACATCCATAGGTGTGTAGAAGGTGTTGTGTCCCCAGGATGGCAGCTTGACTGCAGCGTTATAAGTGGAGGTGCTACAGGCCTAACCTTGGTTTGATAATTGCTATGCAAAGGTTCCTCCGGAAATGAATTAGTGATCAGTGGAGTGTTACAGAGAGCTAGCGTGTTCAAGAGACAGAATGAAAGATGAGACCAGCTTATGGACACACACACACACACACAGACACACATACACACACACATGCATGAGCATGCACAAACACACACAGCAGGACACATACCCCCACATAGACCCACAAACACCCACGCTCTGAAAATACTTGATATAAACACATCCCACCTGAGAGGAAGGAAGAAGCACTAATATCACACACAACCAACCAGGTATTAGACCCCTTACATCTCTACAGTCGTCTGGAAGCAACATGTTCCTACAACTTCCTACAACTCTCTCTCTGGCGCTCTCCTCTCTCGTGCTCTCTCTGGCGCTCTACTCTCTCGCGCTCTCTCTCTGGCGCTCTCCTCTCTGGCGCTCTCCTCTCTTTGCGCTCTCTCTCTGGCGCTCTCCTCTCTGGCGCTCTCTCTCTGGCGCTCTCCTCTCTTTGCGCTCTCTCTCTGGCGCTCTCCTCTCTGGCGCTCTCTCTCTGGCGCTCTCCTCTCTCGTGCTCTCTCTGGCGCTCTCCTCTCTTTGCGCTCTCTCTCTGGCGCTCTCCTCTCTCGCGCTCTCCTCTCTCACGCTCTCTCTCTGGTGCTCTCCTCTCTCGCTCTCTCTCTCTGGCGCTCTCCTCTCTCACTCTCTCTCTCTGGCGCTCTCCTCTCTCGCGCTCTCTCTCTGGTGCTCTCCTCTCTCGCTCTCTCTCTCTGGCGCTCTCCTCTCTCACTCTCTCTCTCTGGCGCTCTCCTCTCTCGCGCTCTCTCTGGCGCTCTCCTCTCTCGCGCTCTCTCTGGCGCTCTCCTCTCTCGCGCTCTCTCTGGCGCTCTCCTCTCTCGCGCTCTCTCTCTGGCGCTCTCCTCTCTCGCGCTCTCTCTGGCGCTCTCCTCTCTCGCGCTCTCTCTCTGGCGCTCTCCTCTCTCGCGCTCTCTCTGGCGCTCTCCTCTCTCTGGCACTCTCTGGCGCTCTCCTCTCTCGCGCTCTCTTTCTGGCGCTCTCCTCTCTGGCGCTCTCCTCTCTCTGGCTCTCTCCTCTCTCGCGCTCTCTCTGGCACTCTCCTCTCTCTGGCACTCTCTCTCTGGCACTCTCCTCTCTCTGGCACTCTCTCTCTGGCGCTCTCCTCTCTCACGCTCTCTCTCTTTCAATTCAAGGGCTTTATTGGCATGGGAAACATGTTTACATTGCCAAAGCAAGTGAAGTAGATACTAAACAATAAAAATGTACAGTATAAATGAAAATGTACAGTCAACATCACACTTATACAAGTTCCAAAAGAATAAAGACATTTCAAATGTCATAATATGTAGATATACAGTGTTGCAATGATGTGCAAATGTTTAAATAAAGATACACCTCTCTCTCTCTCTTTCACTCTCTCTAAATATAACATCCTTTAAAACTCCCTGTGGTATTCTCTTTCACTACAAACATTACCACCTTTTCTGCCTCACACACACACACACACACACACACACACACACACACACACACACACACACACACACACAAACACACACACACAAACGCACACACACATACACACACACACACACACGCACACACACACACACACACACACACACACACACACACACAAACATACACACGCACACACACCCAAAAACATACAAACAGACACACACACACACACACACACATAAACACAAACTCACACACAAACACACACACATAAATACACAGAGAGAGACACACAAACACCTGCTACGACAAGAGTTTGTGAAAAACTAGTGCCTCTCCTTTCAAAAAATAAGGGTGTTGAGGCCCTCCTATTGAGAACTAAGCTGTTACCATCTAAAATAGGACTGAGGAACGGCACCACACACACTGAGGCCCGTCCAAGCCATCTGATAACCTACGCACGGCACCACACACACTGAGGCCCGTCCAAGCCATCTGATAATCTACGCACGGCACCACACACACTAAGGCCCGTCCAAGCCATCTGATAACCTACGCACGGCACCACACACACTGAGGCCAGTCCAAGCCATCTGATATCCTACGCACGGCACCACACACACTGAGGCCAGTCCAAGCCATCTGATATCCTACGCACGGCACCACACACACTGAGGCCCGTCCAAGCCACCTGATAACCTACGCACGGCACCACACACACTGAGGCCCGTCCAAGCCACCTGATATCCTACGCACGGCACCACACACACTGAGGCCCGTCCAAGCCATCTGATATCCTACGCACGGCACCACACACACTGAGGCCCGTCCAAGCCACCTGATAACCTACGCACGGCACCACACACACTGAGGCCCGTCCAAGCCACCTGATATCCAAGCACGGCACCACACACACTGAGGCCCGTCCAAGCCTTCTGATAACCTACGCACGGCACCACACACACTGAGGC
>NC_048574.1:76406446-76408946 GCF_013265735.2 Oncorhynchus mykiss
TGTGCAAAACTGATAGAGACATACCCCAAGCGACTTACAGCTGTAATCGCAGCAAAAGGTGGCGCTACAAAGTATTAACTTAAGGGGGCTGAATAATTTTGCACGCCCAATTTTTCAGTTTTTGATTTGTTGAAAAAGTTTGAAATATCCAATAAATGTCGTTCCACTTCATGATTGTGTCCCACTTGTTGTTGATTCTTCACAAAAAAATAAAGTTTTATATCTTTATGTTTGAAGCCTGAAATGTGGCAAAAGGTCGCAAAGTTCAAGGGGGCCGAATACTTTCGCAAGGCACTGTATATAATATGACATTTGTAATGTCTTTATTGTTTTGAAACTTCTGTATGTGTAATGTTTACTGTTAATTTTTATTGTTTATTTCACTTTATATATTATCTACCTCACTTGCTTTGGCAATGTTATCACGTTTCCCATGCCAATAAAGCCCTTGAATTGAATTGAATTGAATTGAATTGACAGAGAGAGGACAGAGAGAGACAGAGAGACAGAGAGAGGACAGAGAGAGACAGAGAGACAGAGAGACAGAGAGAGGACAGAGAGAGAGAGAGACAGAGACAGAGAGACAGAGACAGAGAGAGGACAGAGAGAGACAGAGAGAGACAGAGAGACAGAGAGAGAGAGAGAGAGAGAGGACAGAGAGAGACAGAGAGAGACAGAGAGAGGACAGAGAGAGACAGAGAAAGAGGACAGAGAGAGAGAGAGAGAGAGAGAGAGAGAGAGAGAGAAGGGGGGTAATAATCCACAGTATCTTCCTCTCACCGCCCGGTAACATCCGGTGTGAAACATAATCAACACCTTGTCTCTGATTTATATTCTTTCCCACAAGACCCTGCTGCTGCGCCCAAATTAAGGAAATTAAAAATCACCGTTCTGCATTGCCGCCGAAGCACTGAGACTCTGGCATTATCCTTCCCCATTACGGAGATCTTTAGCCGGGGTAATTACGGCAGGACTCACCGGCATGACCCCGGTTGGTGGCGTCGTGATCACTGTCTCCCTGCTCGCTGTCCCCATGACCGCTGTCTTTAGAACTCACGATGTCCGCCTCTTGGAACGCAGAACTGGAGGGAGGGAGGGAGGGAGACACATGGTAGTAGGAGAAGAGAAGAACATGGAGACAGACAGAGACAGAGAGAGACAGAGAGAGAGAGAGAGAGAGAGAGAGAGAGAGAGAGAGAGAGAGAGAGAGAGAGAGAGAGAGAGGAGATTCATTAAAAATTGACACCATATTAATACATTCACGGTGGCCTTCAAGTGTCTAAATTGGATGTTTCACTTGACGTGTAATGAATCCCGTGGTTGTGGAATGCGGCCGTCCACCTCGTCCGTTACGGGACTCAGACCAAATTGGATCTGAGTGTTATATGTTGGGAATGATGACGATGACGAGCCTGACCGACATATTAGATGTATATGGTATGTGTCACACATGGCACCCTAAAGTAGTCAAAAGCACAGCACTACATAGGGAATAGGGTGCCATTTTAGCCGTGCTCTGACTGGTGTTTTGAGTGCATATGGAAGTGCAGTGGTCATGACGATGACTTCTGAGTGGAATACTAAGTGATAGCCCTAAGGATATGGAAGTGTCTAATGTCATGGACAGGATGGCCATGATGTTGGCAGTGACTGTCTGACTGGCATAGTAAATCAAGGGATATATTTGGATGTGAAAACATGAATGGAATAGTTGGGAACATAGTTGGGAACCGCCTAGCGGATGGGGATACGTCACAGATATACAGGTTGTGTAGTGTAGCCATATAGAATGTTATACAGGTTGTGTAGTGTAGCCATATAGAATGTTATACAGGTTGTGTAGTGTAGCCATATAGAATGTTATACAGGTTGTGTAGTGTAGCCATATAGAATGTTATAGAGGTTGTGTAGTGTAGCCATATAGAATGTTATACAGGTTGTGTAGTGTAGCCATATAGAATGTCATACAGGTTGTGTAGTGTAGCCATATAGAATGTTATACAGGTTGTGTAGTGTAGCCATATAGAATGTTATACAGGTTGTGTAGTGTAGCCATATAGAATGTTATACAGGTTGTGTAGTGTAGCCATATAGAATGTTATACAGGTTGTGTAGTGTAGCCATATAGAATGTTATACAGGTTGTGTAGTGTAGCCATATAGAATGTTATAGAGGTTGTGTAGTGTAGCCATATAGAATGTTATACAGGTTGTGTAGTGTAGCCATATAGAATGTTATAGAGGTTGTGTAGTGTAGCCATATAAAATGTAATACAGGTTGAGTAGTGTAGCCATATAGAATGTTATACAGGTTGTGTAGTGTAGCCATATAGAATGTTATACAGGTTGTGTAGTGTAGCCATATAGAATGTTATACAGGTTGTGTAGTGTAGCCATATAGAATGTTATAGAGGTTGTATAGTGTAGCCATATAGAATGTTATACAGGTTGTGTAGTGTAGCCATATAGCATGTTATACAGGTTGTGTAGTGTAGCCATAT
>NC_048574.1:76413946-76428946 GCF_013265735.2 Oncorhynchus mykiss
CCTCGACAAGTGACCTCAACACTGTAGACCAATAATACAACATCTTTATGATATGACGTGTTATTTTAGAATCCGCCTCATTAAAGCATTATAGACTGACTGCCAGGGGCGCGCTGAAAGGTGTATTGATTGTCCTTTCATAAATGGCGTGGAGGATCACAGCGTAGTTCAAGTCCTCTGGAATCCAAAACACACCTGGCTGTGTTGTTCAATCAAATCAATATTCTCTGGCTCAACACACACTTTATTTAAATAATATTCATTATGTGAAATCCTAACAAAGTTATGCACTTTGTTTCCCCTAAATAAATTTTCACATGACCCATGTATTAGAGATAAAAGGAGTAAAACACAGAGATACCCAAACAATCTTTCTTTGTCCCAATAGTCTAATGCACAGCGTGCATTTCAATTACAGACACTCACACACGCACCAATGCTAATAGAAACCAAGCCTTACCTCATTGGAGAGGATGCTCCCGTTCGATAAGATGTCCGGTTGCTGGTCGCTGTACCCGGCCACTATGGCCCCGCAGGGGTTGGTGTGGTCCGTGTCGGTGCTGCGCGAGGGGCTGCATGGTTTGAGGAACATCAGGTCCGTTTTAGCGCTCTCCGGTGTCAGACACACCTGGTAGCAGTAGGAGTTCTGGTTCTGATGATGGGAACCAAACCCACCTCCCATCCCGACGCCGCTGACACCCGACTCCTCCACAGGCACCTGGCCCACAGCGCCCACACCGGTGGAGACGTTGGTACTCTGGACCAGCATGATGTCCGACTTGCTGAGTTTCTTCTGTTTCCTGCCGTGCGCCTGGCGCGAGCAACACGGGCTGCAGCACAGGCAACACTCCCCCGCCATGAGGCACGTGTACAGGTCCAGCTTCTTGTCTTTCTGGCAGCGCACAGCCAGCACGATCATAGCCAGGAGGAAGATGAAGGAGACGGCACCCAAGGCGATGATGAGGATGAGGGTGAGATCCAGAGAGGTCTCTTTGGACTTGGAGGAAGATCCTCCTCGGTCTCCACTCCGTCCATCTATCACACTATCCACCAGGATCACACTCACGCTAGCCGAGGAGGAGAGTGGCGGCTGGCCGTGGTCCCTCACCTCAATCAGCAGGTCGTAGGAGCCCTGTGGGTCGCGCTTGGTGAAGACGCGGCGGGCTGTGCGCAGCTCCCCCGTCCGCCAATCCATGCGGAACATGCCCATCTCGTTGCCACGCAGAATGCTGTAGGAGAGCCGTGCGTTCTCGCCATCATCTGCGTCCATGGCGACAATACGCGTGACCAGGTAGCCCGGCTCGGCGGTGCGTGGCAGGTGTTCTTTGGCGGTGCCGTTCTTACCGATAGGGGCTATCACTGACGGCGCGTTGTCATTCTGGTCCACAATAATGACATTAACGGTGCTGTTGGAGGAGAGCTCCGGGCTCCCGGAGTCTTTGGCCTGCACCATAAAGCTAAACTCTTTCAACTGTTCATAGTCGAATGAACGCAGTGCATAAAGGTAACCAGTGTCCTGGTTGATTGACACATAGGTGTCGACGGACATGCCCTGGATGTCACACTCCAATATGGAGTAGGTAATGAGGGCGTTCGGACCAACGTCAGGGTCCACGGCGCTCACCGCGTGAATAAAAGCACCTGGTACATTATTCTCCGTCACATACACATCGTAAACTGGCTGCGTGAAGCGGGGTGCATTATCGTTCTCGTCGGAAACATGTACCTTGATGGATTTGCTCGTGGCGAGGGAGGGGAGCCCCTGGTCTTTGGCTACAACGGTGATTGTGTACGAGTCTGTGTTTTCTCTGTCTAATATTCCATCCGTTACTATGGTGTAGTAGTTTTTAAATGAAGATTTGAGTTTGAAAGGAACGTCACCCAAAATCTCGCAGCTTACCAGCCCGTTGTCGCCCGAGTCCCGGTCGGTGACGCTGAAGAGGGCTATGACGGTGCCCGGGGCGTCCTGCTCGCTCACAGACTCGGTCACCGTGCTGAAACTGATCTCCGGTGTGTTGTCGTTAACGTCGACCAGTTTGACCATGACTTTGCAGTGCGCGGGCACGGCGTTTGCTCCCAGGTCTTTAGCCTGGACATATATCTGGTGTGTACTACTCTCCTCATAGTCCACTTCCCCAGCCACCTCTATTCTCCCCGTCCTGGCATCGATTTTAAAAAGATCCTTTACCCGCGCCGGGTTGTGGTTACTGAATGAATACACTATCTCTCCGTTCTGCCCTTCATCTATATCAGTGGCGTTCAGCTGAATAACCAAAGTGCCCACTGGTGAATTCTCCCGTAGGCTCACAGTGTACACCGACTGGTCGAAGATGGGTGCGTTATCGTTGGAATCCAGGACTTTGACGACCAGGAGCGCGGTGCCCGTTCGTTGTGGCACGCCTCCGTCTACTGCCGTGAGCACGTACCGATGCACTGCCTGCTGCTCCCGGTCTAACGGTTTTTCCAGCACTAACTCCGCAAACTTGTTCCCGTCGCTCTGTGTCTGAACATCCAGGTAAAAATAGTTATTGTTCGTTATGGCGTAGGTGCTGAGCGCGTTAGTCCCGACGTCCGGGTCGAAAGCATTCTCCACCGGGAACCGGGTACCTGGGGTGGCACTTTCCGTTATCTCCACAGTGATGTCTGTCTCAGGGAAAGTGGGGGGATTGTCGTTGATATCCATCACCTCGATCTCCACGCGGAAAAGCTCGAGCGGGTTCTCCAGAAACACCTCGAGGTGCAGGTTGCACGGTACTGTCTGCCTGCATATCTCCTCCCGGTCTATTTTCTCCTTAACATAAAGATTCCCGTTCTCCAGGTTCACATCCAAGTAAGGGTTCCGCGAGCTGGGCACAGTCTGGAAGCGGCGGGCGGAAAGTTTGGTGATGTCCAACCCCAAATCCTCCGCGATATTCCCAATGACGGTCCCGTGTTCCTGCTCCTCCGGAAGAGAGAAGCGCAGCTGGCACACGGCTCCATCCAGCAAGACCGAGAGAAGGAGCGGGAATAATAAAATCATTTCCACTCCTCTCACTCTTCCTCTCTCAAGTGCACTTGGATATATGTCGTGGGTATTACTCCGATTTCTTACTCGAACTAAGCATTTCCCATCCCAGCTTCGGTTCGCAGGAATAAGGCAGAATCAAAAGCTGCAATAATGAAAATAAAACTACGGCTGCTACCCAAACCCAAATCAGCTATTCCTTCTTTCGCTCTTTGCGTCGTCGTGTCAACCGGAAAGCATTCCTGTATTTGAGTCGTGAGAATCACGGCCATTTGATCCTCTCTTCTTTCAGCAAAAAAATTTTATATATTCAGTCCAGGTTTGTGAATTTTGGCCGAAGCGCCAACATCTCAGCAGGCAGAGGGAGGCAAGACATGTAGACCATAATTACAATCCTCACCCACAGATGGAATCCTCACACGTATCAAGTCCCAACTAAGTGCCATAAAAATGTCAAAACGTTCCTTCACGAATGCATAACTCCAGAAAGCACCATTCGCCTAAAATCCTAAACTTGAACACGGTTTGCCAACATGTAAATAAACGACAAATTGAACTTTCTCTCTCGCTTTTTCTCTCTCGCTCTATAATCAGTGCGGCTGAGCAGCAAGGAAAGCGGATGATCCTCTCTGCTCCACTCCTGTAAAGCGAGTGAGGGGGAGCGGGGTTGGTTTTGCGCACAGCATCTTTTCCCACCAGCCAATAGTGTCCGCAGACACCCGACGAGGTTACTCCTGATTGGGGCACCGGAATGCCAGCCAGCGCGCACCGTCCCACGGACCTGCCCGGACCCTTCTCTTTACTAACAACACGAGCCATCAAGCGGTGGTGGCGCTCGAGCCACTGCCCCAGCCCGGTGCAAACACGAGCATGAAGCCCCAGTCAACCGACACACCGGACAGAAATAAAATATTTCACATATCCCGTGAATGAAATAGTCAACTAGTGGGCAACGGGTGGAATGTGAATTTGCAAATCCGTCGACGGGTAACGTCTTGGCACAAAGCATCGTTTAATAAGAAGCATAGGCTCCCGGTACATGATGGCTTTAAGTTAAAAGCGCAGCCAGCGAATTTTGAAAGTGAATATTGTAGAAATCGCCTATTCATCATCGTAATGTGTTATTTTCTTCTTCGGTTCAGTTTGATGAATGAACACGAAGGTAATGACTAGAGACTATGCCCAGGCAAGCAACAACAACCTTGTAGGGAAAGATGGAATGAGTGTTTTATTTCAATAGCTGCTGTTTAAAATGAAAGCCTCGCTAGAGTTGTGTGTGTGTGTGTGTGTGTGTGGTATAGACCAAAACAGTCCGTGACCACAGGTAATATAGCGCTCTATTCCAGTGACGCAAATCTCTAATGATTTTCCTTCCGTACTGTCAAGCAAACACTCGAGTGCAATTAAGCACGCACACACGAACACACTATCCATATAGGCTATCGATAATGATGATGTAGCCTATACTAGTCCGTGACTCACACTGACTCATTCATGCCCAGGTCGTCATGTTATGTTGAATGGTCAACACGACATTTGCTTTCGCATTCTCTATCGGTCTATCTGTGATTGGTGAACATAGGCTATTGAGTATTGATGCAGTCAGCAGCTAGGATGTAGTCAGTAGGCCGTCTTCTTTCTTATGATACCTGACCGTTGGTTATTGATGTAGTAACCTAGAACCAAAGCTTGGGGATGTTGCCAATTCCAACCCGCCGTCATGACGCACGTGCCCTCTGGCGGTCAAAACAAACGGGATTGAAGATTGCCGAAACTTTTTAATTAACCCCGTCCCCTGTCAAGTTATCAATAAGCATGATTAATGTATGATGTCTATCAAGATGATGTTTTGTTCAAATATGAGGAAGGAATCCGTTATAAACATGTTTGTGTTCATTCCCAAATTCCTTCATCCGCACAACTATCGTTGTAAATAATATGATAGTATGGATCAATATTCTGTTCTGTTGGTGCGGTAAAGACACAATGAAGTAGACATATAATTAACGTAAAGCTGTAAAAACAAAATAGCTGTAAAACGGGAGTAAATGATCAACATGTTTTAATTGCAATCTTTCTTCTTTAGGCACAACGATCATTTGTTTATAAAGGACATACCAAGGACAGACGTGCATATAGTTTGTATCCCAAATGGCACCACAATCCCTATATATAGTGCACTGCATTTAACTAGAGCCATATAGGCCCCTAGTCAAAAAATAGTGCACTACCCAGAGAATAGGGTGTCTGAATGGAGCATCCCATAATTCATATTCCGTTTAATGTAGCATAGCCAAAGTCATGCTAATAGCCTTTAGCATGTTAGTACCGCTATCTTCACTGTTTCATCATTAGCCCACTCTCTCCGACCTTAGCAATGAAACTCATTTCATCACCCTAACCTACTTATTTGATTCGTAAGCCATATGGTTTAATAGGCTATGTGCTTGCGTCCCAAATGACACCGTATTCCCTATATAGTGCACTACCACGAGCCCTGGTCAAAAGGAGTGCATTGCGTAGGGTGTAAGGTGCCATTTGGCACGGAGCATCAGTCTATGCAGTGATTTGAAAAGAAAGGAACAAAAAAGGATAAACAGAAAGAGAGGAAGGCTGCAAATCTAAGCGTCCTTCCTGACCCACTTATTGGAGTATACAAACAGACAAAACGTCGTTGAGGGTAATTAACATAAGCTTCCGATTCCGTATTTAATAGATAGTCACGCAGCAATTACGGGACCGTAATACAAAACAGACATGACCATTGTAGACTGGATTTAAGCAATATGGTGTTTAGATGATTTTGTAACATAACAAGTCTCACAAACAAAACGCTAGAGATACTGCTGGATGAATTACCATACTTGTCTTCTCTGATTCTCTGTGACAAAATCAGACTGGCACTCTAGTAGTGGGATGAGAGAGAGAGAGAGTGAGAGAGAGAATCCTTCTGAAGGAATCTTCCCAACATTCTAGAGACCAAGGTCGCCCCCTAGTGATTGTTAGCGGTACTCTGTATAAGAGAGGATATTTCTACGTCTCCCCATAAACACTGCTCTCAGAACAGTTTTACATATTCCCCTCGTACTGGTTACGATGCAACCTGGTGGGAGGGAACTATTCCTAGATCTGTGTCTTTACTGAGGCTGAGGTCTCCTCATAAACGCTGCTTTCTGACCAGTTTTACATATTCCACTCATAATGGTGATGATACGATCTGATCCTAGATCTGTGATCTCAGACCAGTTTTTACATATTCCTCTCATAATGGTTAAGATATGATCTGATCCTAGATCTGTGCCTATTAGGCCTAACGGACACATTCTTTACCTAGAGACATGATTAAGTAAAAGCCATATCACCCCGGATATTATCGTTTCAATATGAGAGCGTGTATAATTTAACGGCTCTGAAATGACAAATGCCGACATAGTTTCTGACGGACGGTGTCATAACCGGGGTTGATGGCGATGGCTGATGGTTTTGCGGGTGGCGGGTTTGACGGGGAAAGGGACAGAAACGTTGATGAGAGAACGGTGGCCTACCGTTAATATTTAATGCAACGAAGAAAAAAAAAAGCAATTATGATGTCATTATCAGAGGTAGCAGCACAGGAACATATACTTATAGTGTCCCGGAGCAGACCATAATATTGATACAGGTGCCAGCGCCTCAAAGCAGTTAGACTGCACTGCAGCTGAGTTCTGTTCTACAGGGCAGACTGTAAGGGGCTGTACCGTTGTCTAGATGAGCAGAGGGGCAGCACAATATTGGACAGTAGACTTCATGTGAAATAAATGACTTTCATTGACTGTAGCACAGCTCTCTTCACTGCTTGCTTTGCTACCTCTAACAACTACATTCCTTGCCAATGATGGAGTTGTAATGATATAGTTGAATCCCATAGATTATTGCTTTGTATGGTAGACTTATTGTGAAATGGACCGCGAGCATAGGGTTCCATATTGCATGATAACAAAATATTGTGAAATAGATGACTGCATTACACTAGACTCTGTTGACTATGTTGGTATACAACGAGTGAGAATGACATGTTGTGTTAATGTTGTAATGATAGTTGAGTACTGTACCTCTGTCCAGTTTGTTATGTGGGGTGAAATGAATGGCAGTAATAGTGCTCTCTACACTCTTAGAAAAAGACAAGAAAATGGTTCCAAAAGGGTTCTTCGACCGTCCCCATAGGAGAACCCATTTTGGTTCCAGGTAGAACTCTTTTGGGTAGGATTCTACCTGGAACCAATTAGGGTTCTACCTGGAACAAAAAGGGTTCTACCTGGAACCACAAAGGTTCTTCATTGAATTCTCCTATGGGGAGAGCAAAATAACCATTTTAGGTTCAATGGTAGGCCTATACTAGGGTTGAGTAATGAACAGTATTGTATGGTAGATGCATTGTGAAATGGTCAGCGGTAGTCTTTATGCACTGTATAACGAAGGGTTAGCAGTAGGTAGTTTTCCCTCTGAGTCTGAGAAAGAGCAGAGAGACGATGTGTTTTGCCAGCATGGTGCTGAAGCAGAGCTGTCCAAAAAGCTGAAGCTTTCAGTGTAGCACAACAGGACTGTGAGGTACTACACGCACTGTGAAAAGACTGCAAATAATGACATAATGCATATGGGCACACCATACCACTTAAACTGCCGCTGTACTGAGAGGAGCTGTCCATGGTTCTGAATAGGTACAGTATTCTGCTCAGTACATTAGGGCTGTAGTGAGAGGAGCTGTCCATGGGTCTGAAGTGGTACAGTATTCTGCTCAGTACATTAGGGCTGTAGTGAGAGGAGCTGTCCATGGGTCTGAAGAGGTACAGTATTCTGCCCAGTACATGAGGGCTGTAGTGAGAGGAGCTGTCCATGGTTCTGAATAGGTCCAGTATGCTGCTCAGTACATTAGGGCTGTAGTGAGAGGAGCTGTCCATGGTTCTGAATAGGTACAGTATTCTGCTCAATACTATAGAGACTAAGTGAGAGGAGCTGTCCATGGGACTGTAGGGAATGGTACAACAGAGAATGGTGCTATATAGAATGGTACTATATAGAATGGTGCTATAGAGAATGGTAGTATAGAGAATGGTGTTATAGAGGATGGTAGTAAACAGAATGGTACTATAGAGAATGGTACTATATAGAATGGCACTCTAGAGAATGGTACTATAGAGACTGATACTATATAGAATGGTACTATATATAATTGTACAATAGAGAATGGTACTATAGATAATGGTACTGTAGATAATGGTGCTGTAGATAATGGTGCTATAGAGAATGGTACTATAGAGAATGGTACTGTAGATAATGGTACTGTAGAGAATGGTACTATAGAGAATGGTACTGTAGATAATGGTACTGTAGAAAATGATACTATAGAGAATGGTACTATAGAGAATGGTACTGTAGAGAATGGTACTGTAGATAATGGTACTGTAGAGAATGGTACTATAGAGAATGGTACTGTAGATAATGGTACTATAGAAAATGGTACTGTAGAGAATGGTACTGTAGATAATGGTACTGTAGAGAATGGTACTACAGAGAATGGTACTGTAGATAATGGTACTGTAGATAATGGTACAATAGAGAATGGTACTATAGAGAATGGTACTATATGGGATGGTAGTGTAGAGAATGGTACTATAGAGAATAGTACTATAGAGAATGGTACAGTAGAGAATGGTACTATAGAGAATGGTACTATATAGAATGGTACTATATATAATGATACTATATAATCGTACTGTAGAGAATGGTACTATAGAGAATGGTACTATATAGAATGGTACAGTAAATAATGTTTCTGTAGAGAATGGTACTATATAGAATGGTACTATAGAGAATGGTACTATATTTAATGATACTATATATAATGATACTATATAATGGTACTGTAGAGAATGGTACTATAGAGAATGGTACTGTAGAGAATGGTACTATATAGAATGGCACTATAGAGAATGGTACTATATAGAATGGTACTACAGTGAATGGTACTATATAGAATGGTACTATGTAGAATGGTACTATATATAATGATACTATATATAATGATACTATATAATGGTACTGTAGAGAATGGTACTATAGAGAATGGTACTGCAGAGAATGGTACTATATAGAATGGTACTATAGTGAATGGTACTATAGAGAATGGTACTGTAGAGAATGGTACTATAGTGAATGGTACTATAGAGAATGGTACAATATAGAATGGTACTGTAGAGAATGTTTCTGTAGAGGATGGTACTATATATAATGATATTATATAATGGTACTGTAGAGAATGGTACTATAGTGAATGTTTCTGTGGTGAATGATACTATAGAGAATGGTCCGGTAGAGAATGGTACTATAAAGAATGGTACTGTAGAGAATGGTACTATATAGAATGGTACTGTAGAGAATGGTACTGTAGAGAATGGTACTATAGAGAATGGTACTGTAGAGAATGGTACTGTAGAGAATGGTACTATAAAGAATGGTACTGTAGAGAATGGTACTATATAGAATGGTACTGTAGAGAATGGTACTGTAGAGAATGGTACTATAGAGAATGGTACTGTAGAGAATGGTACTATATAGAATGGTATTATATAGAATAGTACTGTAGAGAATGGTACTATAGTGAATGGTACTGTAGAGAATGGTACTATAAAGAATGGTACTGTAGAGAATGGTACTATATAGAATGGTACTATATAGAATGGTACTATATAGAATGGTACTATAGAGCATGGTACTATATAGAATGGTACTATAGTGAATGGTACTGTAGAGAATGGTACTGAAGAGAATGGTACTATAGTGAATGGTACTATAGAGAATGGTACTATATAGAATGGTACTGTAGAGAATGTTTCTGTAGAGGATGGTACTATAGTGAATGTTTCTGTGTTGAATGATACTATATAGAATGGTACTGTAGAGAATGGTACTATAGAAAATGGTACTGTAGAGAATGGTACTATATAGAATGGTACTGTAGAGAATGGTACTATAGAGAATGGTACTTTAGAGAATGGTACTATAGAGACTGGTACTGTAGAGAATGGTACTGTAGAGAATGTCACTATAGAGAATTGTACTGTAGAGAATGGTACTATAGAGAATGGTACTATAGAGAATGGTACTATATAGAATGGTACTATAGTGAATGGTGCAATACAGAATGGTACTATATAGAATGGTACTATAGTGAATGGCACTATAGAGAATGGTACTATAGAGAATGGTACTATATAGAATGGTACTGTAGATAATGGTACTATATGGGATGGTAGTGTAGAGAATGGTACTATAGAGAATGGTACTGTGGAGAATGGTACTATAAAGAATGGTACTATATAGAATGGTACAGTAGAGAATGGTACAGTAGAGAATGGTACTGTAGAGAATGGTACTATAGAGAATGGTACTGTGGGGAATGGTACTATAAAGAATGGTACCATATAGAATGGTACAGTAGAGAATGGTACTATAGAGAATGCTACTATAGAGAATGGTACTATATAGAATGGTACTGTAGAGAATGGTACTATAAAGAATGGTACTATATATAATGGTACAGTAGAGAATGGTACTATATAGAATGGTACTGTAGAGAATGGTACTATAAAGAATGGTACTATATAGAATGGTACAGTAGAGAATGGTACTATAAAGAATGGTACTATATAGAATGGTACAGCAGAGAATGGTAGTATAGAGAATGGTACTATAGTGAATGGTACTATATAGAATGGTACTATATAGAATGGTACTATATAGAATGGTACTATATAGAATGGCACTGTAGAGAATGGTTGGTTTGTCTCTATATTCAGATCACCATATTTAATAAGGTAATTCATGTTGGTATGTCTCTACATACAGATCACCATATATAATAAGGTAATTCATGTTGGTATGTCTCTATATTCAGATCACCATATATAATGAGGTCATTCATGTTGGTATGTCTCTACATACAGATCACCATATATAATAAGGTCATTCATGTTGGTATGTCTCTATATTCAGATCACCATATATAATAAGGTAATTCATGTTGGTATGTCTCTATATTCAGATCACCATATATAATAAGGTAATTCATGTTGGTATGTCTCTACATACAGATCACCATATATAATAAGGTAATTCATGTTGGTATGTCTCTATATTCACATCACCATATTTAATAAGGTAATTCATGTTGGTATGTCTCTACATACAGATCACCATATATAATAAGGTAATTCATGTTGGTATGTCTCTATATTCAGATCACCATATTTAATAAGGTAATTCATGTTGGTATGTCTCTACATACAGATCACCATATATAATAAGGTAATTCATGTTGGTATGTCTCTATATTCAGATCACCATATTTAATAAGGTAATTCATGTTGGTATGTCTCTACATACAGATCACCATATATAATAAGGTAATTCATGTTGGTATGTCTCTACATACAGATCACCATATATAATAAGGTAATTCATGTTGGTATGTCTCTATATTCAGATCACCATATTTAATAAGGTAATTCATGTTGGTATGTCTCTATATTCAGATCACCATATATAATAAGGTCATTCATGTTGGTATGTCTCTACATACAGATCACCATATATAATAAGGTAATTCATGTTGGTATGTCTCTACATACAGATCACCATATATAATAAGGTCATTCATGTTGGTATGTCTCTATATTCAGATCACCATATATAATAAGGTAATTCATGTTGGTATGTCTCTATATTCAGATCACCATATTTAATAAGGTAATTCATGTTGGTATGTCTCTACATACAGATCACCATATATAATAAGGTCATTCATGTTGGTATGTCTCTACATACAGATCACCATATATAATGAGGTCATTCATGTTGGTATGTCTCTATATTCAGATCACCATATATAATAAGGTCATTCATGTTGGTATGTCTCTATATTCAGATCACCATATATAATAAGGTAATTCATGTTGGTATGTCTCTACATACAGATCACCATATATAATAAGGTCATTCATGTTGGTATGTCTCTATATTCAGATCACCATATTTAATAAGGTAATTCATGTTGGTATGTCTCTACATACAGATCACCATATATAATAAGGTAATTCATGTTGGTATGTCTCTATATTCAGATCACCATATATAATGAGGTCATTCATGTTGGTATGTCTCTATATTCAGATCACCATATATAATAAGGTAATTCATGTTGGTATGTCTCTATATTCAGATCACCATATATAATAAGGTCATTCATGTTGGTATGTCTCTATATTCAGATCACCATATATAATGAGGTCATTCATGTTGGTATGTCTCTACATACAGATCACCATATATAATGAGGTCATTCATGTTGGTATGTCTCTATATTCAGATCACCATATATAATAAGGTAATTCATGTTGGTATGTCTCTATATTCAGATCACCATATATAATAAGGTAATTCATGTTGGTATGTCTCTATATTCAGATCACCATATTTAATAAGGTAATTCATGTTGGTATGTCTCTACATACAGATCACCATATATAATAAGGTCATTCATGTTGGTATGTCTCTATATTCAGATCACCATATTTAATAAGGTAATTCATGTTGGTATGTCTCTACATACAGATCACCATATTTAATAAGGTCATTCATGTTGGTATGTCTCTATATTCAGATCACCATATATAATAAGGTAATTCATGTTGGTATGTCTCTATATTCAGATCACCATATATAATAAGGTCATTCATGTTGGTATGTCTCTATATTCAGATCACCATATTTAATAAGGTAATTCATGTTGGTATGTCTCTACATACAGATCACCATATTTAATAAGGTCATTCATGTTGGTATGTCTCTATATTCAGATCACCATATATAATAAGGTAATTCATGTTGGTATGTCTCTATATTCAGATCACCATATATAATGAGGTCATTCATGTTGGTATGTCTCTACATACAGATCACCATATATAATAAGGTCATTCATGTTGGTATGTCTCTATATTCAGATCACCATATATAATGAGGTCATTCATGTTGGTATGTCTCTATATTCAGATCACCATATATAATGAGGTCATTCATGTTGGTATGTCTCTATATTCAGATCACCATATTTAATAGGGTAATTCATGTTGGTATGTCTCTACATACACATCACCATATATAATAAGGTAATTCATGTTGGTATGTCTCTATATTCAGATCACCATATTTAATAAGGTCATTCATGTTGGTATGTCTCTATATTCAGATCACCATATATAATGAGGTCATTCATGTTGGTATGTCTCTACATACACATCACCATATATAATAAGGTAATTCATGTTGGTATGTCTCTACATACACATCACCATATATAATAAGGTAATTCATGTTGGTATGTCTCTACATACAGATCACCATATATAATAAGGTCATTCATGTTGGTATGTCTCTATATTCAGATCACCATATATAATGAGGTCATTCATGTTGGTATGTCTCTATATTCAGATCACCATATATAATGAGGTAATTCATGTTGGTATGTCTCTATATTCAGATCACCATATTTAATAAGGTCATTCATGTTGGTATGTCTCTATATTCAGATCACCATATTTAATAAGGTCATTCATGTTGGTATGTCTCTATATTCAGATCACCATATATAATGAGGTAATTCATGTTGGTATGTCTCTACATACAGATCACCATATATAATAAGGTCATTCATGTTGGTATGTCTCTATATTCAGATCACCATATATAATGAGGTCATTCATGTTGGTATGTCTCTATATTCAGATCACCATATATAATGAGGTAATTCATGTTGGTATGTCTCTATATTCAGATCACCATATTTAATAAGGTAATTCATGTTGGTATGTCTCTATATTCAGATCACCATATTTAATAAGGTCATTCATGTTGGTATGTCTCTACATACACATCACCATATATAATAAGGTAATTCATGTTGGTATGTCTCTATATTCAGATCACCATATTTAATAAGGTAATTCATGTTGGTATGTCTCTATATTCAGATCACCATATATAATGAGGTCATTCATGTTGGTATGTCTCTACATACACATCACCATATATAATAAGGTAATTCATGTTGGTATGTCTCTACATACACATCACCATATATAATAAGGTAATTCATGTTGGTATGTCTCTATATTCAGATCACCATATTTAATAAGGTAATTCATGTTGGTATGTCTCTATATTCAGATCACCATATATAATGAGGTAATTCATGTTGGTATGTCTCTATATTCAGATCACCATATATAATGAGGTCATTCATGTTGGTATGTCTCTATATTCAGATCACCATATATAATAAGGTAATTCATGTTGGTATGTCTCTATATTCAGATCACCATATATAATAAGGTCATTCATGTTGGTATGTCTCTATATTCAGATCACCATATATAATAAGGTCATTCATGTTGGTATGTCTCTATATTCAGATCACCATATATAATGAGGTCATTCATGTTGGTATGTCTCTATATTCAGATCACCATATATAATAAGGTAATTCATGTTGGTATGTCTCTATATTCACATCACCATATTTAATAAGGTAATTCATGTTGTTATGTCTCTACATACAGATCACCATATATAATGAGGTCATTCATGTTGGTATGTCT
Organism: Oncorhynchus mykiss; assembly: GCF_013265735.2. Lineage (NCBI taxonomy): Eukaryota > Metazoa > Chordata > Actinopteri > Salmoniformes > Salmonidae > Oncorhynchus > Oncorhynchus mykiss. The sequence continues at coordinate 76,428,647 of NC_048574.1, forward strand.
CTATATTCAGATCACCATATATAATAAGGTAATTCATGTTGGTATGTCTCTATATTCAGATCACCATATATAATGAGGTCATTCATGTTGGTATGTCTCTATATTCAGATCACCATATATAATGAGGTCATTCATGTTGGTATGTCTCTATATTCAGATCACCATATTTAATAAGGTCATTCATGTTGGTATGTCTCTATATTCAGATCACCATATATAATAAGGTAATTCATGTTGGTATGTCTCTACCTACAGATCACCATATATAATAAGGTCATTCATGTTGGTATGTCTCTACCT
>NC_048574.1:76433946-76471446 GCF_013265735.2 Oncorhynchus mykiss
TCGGTGTGTGTGTGTGTCTATACAGGTGTGTGTTCGGTGTGTGTGTGTGTCTATACAGGTGTGTGTTTGGGGTGTGTGTGTGTGTCAATACAGGTGTGTGTTCGGTATGTGTGTGTCTATATTGGTGTGTGTTTGGGGTGTGTTGTGTGTCAATACAGGTGTGTGTTGGGGGTGTGTGTGTGTGTCAATACAGGTGTGTGTTCGGTATGTGTGTGTCTATATTGGTGTGTGTTTGGGGTGTGTTGTGTGTCAATACAGGTGTGTGTTTCTCAATAAATCAAATCAAAGTTCAACGGTCTATTTCACGTGTTAACAGATTAACAGATGTTATTGGTCACATACACGTGTTAACAGATTAACAGATGTTATTGGTCACATACACATGTTAACAGATGTTATTGGTTACATACACGTGTTAACAGATGTTATTGGTTACATACACATGTTAACAGATGTTATTGGTTACATACACATGTTAACAGATGTTATTGGTACATACACATGTTAACAGATGTTATTGGTCACATACACATGTTAACAGATTAACAGATGTTATTGGTTACATACACATGTTAACATATGTTATTGGTCACATACACATGTTAACAGATGTTATTGGTCACATACACATGTTAACAGATGTTATTGGTCACATACACATGTTAACAGATGTTATTGGTCACATACACGTGTTAACAGATGTTATTGGTCACATACACGTGTTCACAGATGTTATTGGTCACATACACATGTTAACAGATGTTATTGGTCACATACACATGTTAACAGATTAACAGATGTTATTGGTCACATACACATGTTAACAGATTAACAGATGTTATTGGTCACATACACGTGTTAACAGATGTTATTAGTTACATACACATGTTAACAGATGTTATTGGTCACATACACATGTTAACAGATGTTATTGGTCACATACACATGTTAACAGATGTTATTGGTCACATACACATGTTAACAGATTAACAGATGTTATTGGTCACATACACGTGTTAACAGATGTTATTGGTCACATACACGTGTTAACAGATTAACAGATGTTATTGGTTACATACACGTGTTAACAGATTAACAGATGTTATTGGTCACATACACGTGTTAACAGATGTTATTGGTACATACACGTGTTAACAGATGTTATTGGTACATACACGTGTTAACAGATGTTATTGGTCACATACACGTGTTCACAGATGTTATTGGTCACATACACATGTTAACAGATGTTATTGGTCACATACACATGTTAACAGATTAACAGATGTTATTGGTCACATACACGTGTTAACAGATTAACAGATGTTATTGGTCACATACACATGTTAACAGATGTTATTGGTTACATACACGTGTTAACAGATGTTATTGGTTACATACACATGTTAACAGATGTTATTGGTTACATACACATGTTAACAGATGTTATTGGTACATACACATGTTAACAGATGTTATTGGTCACATACACATGTTAACAGATTAACAGATGTTATTGGTTACATACACATGTTAACATATGTTATTGGTCACATACACATGTTAACAGATGTTATTGGTCACATACACATGTTAACAGATGTTATTGGTCACATACACATGTTAACAGATGTTATTGGTCACATACACGTGTTAACAGATGTTATTGGTCACATACACGTGTTCACAGATGTTATTGGTCACATACACATGTTAACAGATGTTATTGGTCACATACACATGTTAACAGATTAACAGATGTTATTGGTCACATACACATGTTAACAGATTAACAGATGTTATTGGTCACATACACGTGTTAACAGATGTTATTAGTTACATACACATGTTAACAGATGTTATTGGTCACATACACATGTTAACAGATGTTATTGGTCACATACACATGTTAACAGATGTTATTGGTCACATACACATGTTAACAGATTAACAGATGTTATTGGTCACATACACGTGTTAACAGATGTTATTGGTCACATACACGTGTTAACAGATTAACAGATGTTATTGGTCACATACACATGTTAACAGATGCTATTGGTCACATACACGTGTTAACAGATTAACAGATGTTATTGGTCACATACACATGTTAACAGATGTTATTGGTCACATACACATGTTAACAGATTAACAGATGTTATTGGTCACATACACATGTTAACAGATTAACAGATGTTATTGGTCACATACACATGTTAACAGATGTTATTGGTCACATACACATGTTAACAGATTAACAGATGTTATTGGTCACATACACATGTTAACAGATGTTATTGGTCACATACACATGTTAACAGATTAACAGATGTTATTGGTCACATACACATGTTAACAGATTAACAGATGTTATTGGTCACATACACGTGTTAACAGATGTTATTAGTTACATACACATGTTAACAGATGTTATTGGTCACATACACATGTTAACAGATGTTATTGGTCACATACACATGTTAACAGATGTTATTGGTTACATACACGTTTTAACAGATGTCTTTGGTTACATACACATGTTAACAGATGTTACTGGTCACATACACATGTTAACAGATTAACAGATGTTATTGGTCACATACACGTGTTAACAGATTAACAGATGTTATTGGTCACATACACGTGTTAACAGATGTTATTGGTTACATACACGTGTTAACAGATGTTATTGGTCACATACACATGTTAACAGATGTTATTGGTCACATACACATGTTAACAGATGTTATTGGTCACATACACATGTTAACAGATTAACAGATGTTATTGGTCACATACACATGTTAACAGATTAACAGATGTTATTGGTCACATACACATGTTAACAGATTAACAGATGTTATTGGTTACATACACATGTTAACAGATGTTATTGGTCACATACACATGTTAACAGATGTTATTGGTCACATACACGTGTTAACAGATGTTATTGGTTACATACACGTGTTAACAGATGTTATTGGTCACATACACATGTTAACAGATGTTATTGGTCACATACACGTGTTAACAGATGTTATTGGTACATACACATGTTAACAGATTAACAGATGTTATTGGTCACATACACATGTTAACAGATGTTATTGGTTACATACACGTGTTAACAGATGTTATTGGTACATACACATGTTAACAGATGTTATTGGTTACATACACGTGTTAACAGATGTTATTGGTACATACACATGTTAACAGATGTTATTGGTTACATACACATGTTAACAGATGTTATTGGTACATACACATGTTAACAGATGTTATTGGTTACATACACATGTTAACAGATGTTATTGGTCACATACACGTGTTAACAGATGTTATTGGTACATACACATGTTAACAGATGTTATTGGTACATACACGTGTTAACAGATGTTATTGGTACATACACGTGTTAACAGATGTTATTGGTACATACACGTGTTAACAGATGTTATTGGTCACATACACATGTTAACAGATGTTATTGGTACATACACGTGTTAACAGATGTTATTGGTCACATACACATGTTAACAGATTAACAGATGTTATTGGTCACATACACGTGTTGACAGATGTTATTGGTACATACACATGTTAACAGATGTTATTGGTTACTATATAGGGAATAGGGTGCACTATATAGGAAATACACGTGTTAACAGATGTTATTGGTCACATACACGTGTTAACATATGTTATTGGTCACATACACGTGTTAACAGATGTTATTGGTCACATACACGTGTTAACATATGTTATTGGTCACATACACGTGTTAACAGATGGTATTGGTCACATACACGTGTTAACAGATGGTATTGGTCACATACACGTGTTAACAGATGTTATTGGTCACATACACGTGTTAACATATGTTATTGGTCACATACACATGTTAACAGATGTTATTGGTCACATACACATGTTAACAGATGTTATTGGTCACATACACATGTTAACAGATGTTATTGGTCACATACACGTGTTAACAGATGTTATTGGTCACATACACATGTTAACAGATGTTATTGGTCACATACACGTGTTAACAGATGTTATTGGTCACATACACATGTTAACAGATGTTATTGGTCACATACACGTGTTAACAGATGGTATTGCGGCTGTAGATAATTGTTTGTATTTCTAGCTCTGACAGTGTAGTAATGTATAACAAGTAATATCTAACATTTTCACAAGATATACCCAATACACACAATCTAAGTAACGGAAAGGCATTAAGTATAGATAAATAAATGCATGAGTAATGTCAGAGCTGTATAGACTAAGATACAGTAGAATATAATAGAATACAGTATATGAATATGGGATGAGTAATGTCAGAGCGGCATAGACTAACATACAGTAGAATACAATAGAATACAGTGTATACATATGGGATGAGTAATGTCAGAGCGGCATAGACTAAGATACAGTAGAATAGAATAGAATACAGTGTATGAATATGGGCGGCAGGAAGCCTAGCAGTTCAGACCATTGGGCCATTAACCGAATGGTTGCTCGTTCAAATCCTAGAGCCAAATGGGTGAAAAATATGCCGAATTGCCCTTGAGCAAGGCACTTAACCCTAATTGTTCCCGTAAGTCACTCTGGATAAGTGTGTCTGTTAAATGACTAAAATGTAAATGCGAGACCTTCGTTTCATTACCACTGAATATAAAAAGTAAGAAATGAACTCGAGACACTTCCCGCAATGATGCTCTGAATCTTAAACAGCGATGCTGTGGCGAGACAAGAGAGACGACTGCATACATAATTCATTGCGGTAAAAAGCGCACAGCCATTGACTAAATGGAAATATGAAGCGTATCAGTGATCTATGAAGACACAGGCCTTTACCTTGGCATTGCGTCACTGTCTGATTGGATAAAACTCTTAATTGACAGGCCAGGGGCTGGACCTTAGGCCATATGTCACTGTCTGATTGGATAAAACTCTTAATTGACAGGCCAGGGGCTGGACCTTAGGCCATATGTCACTGTCTGATTGGATAATACTCCTGATAGACATGCCAATGCCCTAAAGGTCTTTCTATATCCTCATAGTTATGCATTATTTGACTGATGCTTCTTTGCCTTGTTGTCTATATACAACACCCACACACACACACACACACACACACACACACGTATACATATATATATAGTTGAAGTGGGAAGTTACATACACGTAGGTTGGAGTCATTAAAACTAGTTTTTCAACCACTCCACAAATGTATTGGTAACCAACTATAGTTTTGGAAAGACGGTTAGGACATCTACTTTGTGCATGACACAAGTCATCTTTCCAACAGTTGTTTACAGACATTTCACTAATAATATTATTTACTTGTTTCACTTATAATCCACTTCATCACAGGTTATCACAAATGTCTACACTGTATTTCTGAATCAAATTTGTGTTATTTTAATGGACCAAAAAAAAACGTGCTTTTCTTTCAAAAACATGGAGATTTCTAAGTGACCCCAAACGTTTGAACGGTGGTGTATATATGTACAGGTATGTATTGTCACGACCTGTACTGTGTGTATATATATATATGTACAGGTATGTATTGTCACAACCTGTACTGTGTGTATATATATATATGTACAGGTATGTATTGTCATGACCTGTACTGTGTGTATATATATATGTACAGGTATGTATTGTCACGACCTGTACTGTGTGTATATATATATGTACAGGTATGTATTGTCATGACCTGTACTGTGTGTATATATATATGTACAGGTATGTATTGTCACGACCTGTACTGTGTGTATATATATATATGCACAGGTATGTATTGTCATGACCTGTATGTCTATATGAACAGTTATATGACATATTGTATCTCCTGGAATACTTGGTAAACATGCAGTCATTTAGTGCACATACGTGTGTATATTCAGATAGTGACTGAAACCAGATGGTTCTACTTTCCCTGGCTTCCACAGCTGCTGTTCTGTACATAGCCTGTGTCCCATACAGCACCATATTCCCTATGTAGTGCACTACTTTTAACCTAATCCCTATGGGAGCTAGTGCACTTAATAGAGGATATGGCAGCATTTAGCTGGCTTGGGGATCATTTGCAGTGAAGGATATACTGTCCTATTTTACTAACGGCAGAGCGTGTTGTTTATGTGTCAATATTGACAACTACAGTGTAATGACTGGGAGTGTGTTAAACTCAGAGCTTCCTGGAGTAGATTCTGAAGGTTCTGTATCACACGTACACCTGTTCACTGAGGCGAGGCCCACCTTCCCTACGGAGCGGACTTAACCCCTCGAGGACTGGATCAGATTTCAGATTCCCGTCTGTTGAACTTCTCCTTTCCCTCACATACACTGCATGACCAAAAGTCGTCAAAAATCTCATTCCAAAATCATGGGCATTAATATGGAGTTGGTCCACCCTTTGCTGCTATAACAGTCTCCACTCTCCTGGGAAGGCTTTCCACTAGATGTTGGAACATTGCTGCGGGGACTTGCTTCCATTGCGCATGGTGGTCTTAGGCTTGTGTGGCTGCTCGCCCATGGAAACCCATTTCAAGAAGTTCCCAACAAACAGTTATTGTGCTGACGTTGCTTCCAGAGACAGTTTGAAACTCGGTAGTGAGTGTTGCTTCCAGAGACAGTGTGTAACTCGGTAGTGAGTGTTGCTTCCAGAGACAGTTTGAAACTCGGTAGTGAGTGTTGCTTCCAGAGACAGTGTGAAACTCGGTAGTGAGTGTTGCTTCCAGAGACAGTTTGTAACTCGGTAGTGAGTGTTGCTTCCAGAGACAGTTTGAAACTCGGTAGTGAGTGTTGCTTCCAGAGACAGTTTGAAACTCGGTAGTGAGTGTTGCTTCCAGAGACAGTGTGAAACTCGGTAGTGAGTGTTGCTTCCAGAGACAGTGTGAAACTCGGTAGTGAGTGTTGCTTCCAGAGACAGTGTGTAACTCGGTAGTGAGTGTTGCTTCCAGAGACAGTTTGAAACTCGGTAGTGAGTGTTGCTTCCAGAGACAGTGTGAAACTCGGTAGTGAGTGTTGCTTCCAGAGACAGTTTGTAACTCGGTAGTGAGTGTTGCTTCCAGAGACAGTGTGAAACTCGGTAGTGAGTGTTGCTTCCAGAGATAGTGTGAAACTCGGTAGTGAGTGTTGCTTCCAGAGACAGTGTGAAACTCGGTAGTGAGTGTTGCTTCCAGAGACAGTGTGAAACTCAGTAGTGAGTGTTGCTTCCAGAGACAGTTTGTAACTCGGTAGTGAGTGTTGCTTCCAGAGACAGTGTGAAACTCGGTAGTGAGTGTTGCTTCCAGAGACAGTGTGAAACTCGGTAGTGAGTGTTGCTTCCAGAGACAGTTTGAAACTCGGTAGTGAGTGTTGCTTCCAGAGACAGTGTGAAACTCGGTAGTGAGTGTTGCTTCCAGAGACAGTTTGAAACTCGGTAGTGAGTGTTGCTTCCAGAGACAGTGTGTAACTCGGTAGTGAGTGTTGCTTCCAGAGACAGTTTGAAACTCGGTAGTGAGTGTTGCTTCCAGAGACAGTGTGAAACTCGGTAGTGAGTGTTGCTTCCAGAGACAGTTTGTAACTCGGTAGTGAGTGTTGCTTCCAGAGACAGTTTGTAACTCGGTAGTGAGTGTTGCTTCCAGAGACAGTGTGAAACTCGGTAGTGAGTGTTGCTTCCAGAGACAGTGTGAAACTCGGTAGTGAGTGTTGCTTCCAGAGACAGTGTGAAACTCGGTAGTGAGTGTTGCTTCCAGAGACAGTGTGAAACTCAGTAGTGAGTGTTGCTTCCAGAGACAGTTTGTAACTCGGTAGTGAGTGTTGCTTCCAGAGACAGTGTGAAACTCGGTAGTGAGTGTTGCTTCCAGAGACAGTGTGAAACTCGGTAGTGAGTGTTGCTTCCAGAGACCGTTTGAAACTCGGTAGTGAGTGTTGCTTCCAGAGACAGTTTGTAACTCGGTAGTGAGTGTTGCTTCCAGAGACAGTGTGAAACTCGGTAGTGAGTGTTGCTTCCAGAGACAGTGTGAAACTCGGTAGTGAGTGTTGCTTCCAGAGACAGTTTGAAACTCGGTAGTGAGTGTTGCTTCCAGAGACAGTTTGAAACTCGGTAGTGAGTGTTGCTTCCAGAGACAGTGTGAAACTCGGTAGTGAGTGTTGCTTCCAGAGACAGTTTGAAACTCGGTAGTGAGTGTTGCTTCCAGAGACAGTTTGAAACTCGGTAGTGAGTGTTGCTTCCAGAGACAGTGTGAAACTCGGTAGTGAGTGTTGCTTCCAGAGACAGTGTGAAACTCGGTAGTGAGTGTTTCTTCCAGAGACAGTGTGAAACTCGGTAGTGAGTGTTGCTTCCAGAGACAGTGTGAAACTCGGTAGTGAGTGTTGCTTCCAGAGACAGTGTGAAACTCGGTAGTGAGTGTTGCTTCCAGAGACAGTGTGAAACTTGGTAGTGAGTGTTGCTTCCAGAGACAGTGTGAAACTCGCTAGTGAGTGTTGCTTCCAGAGACAGTGTGAAACTCGCTAGTGAGTGTTGCTTCCAGAGACAGTGTGAAACTCGGTAGTGAGTGTTGCTTCCAGAGACAGTTTGAAACTCGGTAGTGAGTGTTGCTTCCAGAGACAGTTTGAAACTCGGTAGTGAGTGTTGCAGCCGAGGACAGATTTTAACACGCTACGCACTTTACCACTCAGCAGTCGAGTTCTGTGATCTTGCGTCGTTGATCACTTTCTGGCTGAGCCGACGTTGCTCCTAGAGTTTTCCACTTCACAATAACAACACTTACATTTGACCAGGGCAGCTCCACCAGGGCAGCTCCACCAGGGCAGCTCCACCAGGACAGCTCCACCAGGACAGCTCCACCAGGGCAGCTGCACCAGGACAGCTCCACCAGGGCAGCTCCAGCAGGGCAGCTCCACCAGGGCAGCTCCACCAGGGCAGCTCCACCAGGACAGCTCCACCAGGGCAGCTCCAGCAGGACAGAAATTAGACGAACTGACATGCTGGAAAGGTGTCATCCTATGACGGTGCCAAGTGGAAAGTCACTGAGCTCTTCAGAAAAGTTCAATATACTGCCAATGTTTGTCTATGGAGATCACACGGCAGTGTACTCGATTTGATACACCTGTCAGCGACGGGTGTGGTTGAAACAGCCGAATCCACTCATTTGAAAGGGTTTCCACATACTTTCATATCTATAGTGTAGCTCCTCGGCTCCACCAACACACACACACACACACACACACACACACACACACACACACACACACACACACACACACACACAACAGCACAGAACAGATTTTACCCATCAGGCACCTAAAGACAATTACTGTCATCATCATAATCATCATCATCATCATAATCATCATCATCGCTCCTCTGCAAGAGTTGACCACGAGCTTATTTTATCGATTACTCTCACTAGCAATATACTGTAAGTTTCAAGCCATTTCTCTGGGTCTCCCATTTTCCTCTCTCTTACTGTAAGTCACGTGGAATAGACTACCCCCAGGCAGGTGATAGCTCCTTGGATTGTCTATGGTTCCCCTCAGGTGGAGTCTCTAACAGGGTATTTTGTTATTTCATTAGGATCACCATTTGCTGTTGTAAAAGCAGCATCTACTCTTCCACAAAACATGAAACATGACATAATACAGAACATTAATAGACAACAGCTCAAGGACAGAACTACATCAAACACATAGTTTTTTACAAAGGCACGTTTCCTATATATCAGTACATATACACACTATCTAGGTCAAATAGGAGAGAGGTGCTGTGCCGTGATGTGTTGCTTTATCTGGTTTTTGAAAGCAGGTTTGCTGTTTATTTGAGCAATATGAGACGTAAGGGATTTCTATGTAATAATGGCTCTGTATAATACTGTACGCTTTCTTGAATTTGTCCTGGATTTGGGGACTGTGAAAAGACCCCTGGTGGCATGTCTGGTGGGGTAAGCGTGTGTTTGTCAGAGCTGTGTGTAAGTTGACTGTGAAAAACATGTGGGATTTCAAACACATTCATTTTCCTTATAACAAGAAGAAGTGATGCAGTCAGTCTCTACTCAACTCTTAACTAAGAGAGACTGGCATGTATAGTATTTATAGCAGCCCTCTGATTACAAGGACGAGCAAGACGTGCCGCTCTGTTCAGGGCCAGCTGCAGCTAAACTAGGTCTTTCCTTGCAGCACTCGTCCACACGACTGGACAATAATCAAGTTAAGATAAAACTAGAGCCTGCAGAACTTGCTTTTTGGAGTGTGGTGTCAAAAAAGCAGAGCATCTCTTTATTACGGACATACCTCTCCCCTTCTTTACAACCATTGAATCTATATGTTCTGACCATGACAGTTTACAATCTAAGAACTGTTGTCTCCTCAACTTGTTCAACAGCCAAACCATCCATTACCAGATTCAGCTAAAACTTAGGGAATGACTGCAACTTTTTGTTAAGGGTTTCAGCGACTTCATTAGCTGTGGTTGATGATGCTTATATGGATGAATCATCAGCATACATGAACACACATGCTTTGTTTAATGCCAGGGGCAGGTCATTGTTAAAAATAGAGAAGAGTAGAGGGCCTAGAGAGCTGCCCTGCGGTACACCACACTTTACATGTTTGACATTAGAGAAGCTTCCATTTAAGAAAACCCTTTGAGTTCTATTAGATAGATAGCTCTGAATCCACAATATGGCAGAGGCTGAAAAGCCATAACACATAATTGTTTTAACAACAGGTTACGGTCAATAATATCAAAGGCTGCACTGAAATCTAACAGTACAGCTCCCACAATCTTCTTATTATCAATTTCTTTCAACCAATCAACAGTAATTTCTGTCAGTGCAGTACAGGTTGAGTGCCCTTCTCTATAAGCATGCTGAAAGTCTGTTGTTCATTTGTTTACAGAGAAATAGCATTGTATTTGGCAAACACCATTTTATTCATCAGTTTGCTAAGAGCTGGCAGCAAGCTGATAGGTCTGCTGTAAAATTCAGTAAAGGCCGCTTTACCACTGTTGGGTAGCAGAATTACTTTGGCTTCCCTCCAGGCCTGAGGACAAATACTTTCCTCTAGGCTCAGATTAAAGATATGACAGATAGGAGTGGCTTATAGAGTCAGCTGCCATCTTCAGTAGCTTTCCATCTAAGTTGTCAATGCCAGGAGGTTTGTCATTACTGATCAATAACAAAACATTTTCCACCTCTCCCACAGTTTATTTTTTTGTTGCATTAATACGATGGCTCACTCTTCGTTGTTGGCATTTCCTGCCTAAGTTTGCCCACTTAGACAATGAATGAATCATTCAAATATTTGGCAACATCAAATGGTTTTGTGATGAATAAGCCATCTGATTTGATGAAAGATGGAGTTGAATTTTTAAACTTCATTTAAAGTACTCCAACGTTTTTTTTCAATCATTCTTTATATCATTGATATTGGCTTCATAGTACAGTTTCTTCTTCTTTGTGTTGAGTTTAGTGACATCATTTCTCAATTTACAGCAAGTCAGCCAGTCAGATGTGCAGCCAGACTTATTAGCCACTCCTTTTGCCCCATCTCTTTCAACCGTACAGTTTTTCAATTCCTCATCAATCCATTTGGAGACTTAACAGTTCTAACAGTCAGTTTCTTAACAGGTGAATGTTTATCAATAATTGGAAGAAGCAATTTCATGAATTCATGTGGTGCAGCGTCTGTATGCTCCTCATTAATCACATCAGACCAACAAATATTTTTAACATCATCCACATAAGAGTCACAGCAAAATCTTTTGCATGATCTCTAATACACTATTTTAGGCCCATCTGTTGGAACTTTGGCTTTCCTGGATATAGCCACTATATTGTGATCACTGCATCCAATGAGTACGGATACAGCTTTAGAACAAAGTTCAACAGTATTAGTATAAATGGGATACATGATACATGAACTGCTTCCTGTGCTTGGCCCTCCTATGTTGAACATAATAAACGGCTCTCTATCCACTGGATGTGTACCAAACTCACTAAAAGTGGCAGTAATAAAGCCTCTCTTGAAAAAGCCAAACCTTGACCCCAAAAATATAAAAAACTAGCGGCCTTTATCGAATCTTCCATTCCTCTCAACATTTTTTGAAAAAGCTGTTGCGCAGCAACTCACTGCCTTCCTGAAGACGAACAATGTATACGAAATGCTTCAGTCTGGTTTTAGACCCCATCATAGCACTGAGACTGCACTTGTGAAGGTGATAAATTGCCTTTTAATGGCGTTAGACCGAGGCTCTGCATCTGTCCTCGTGCTCCTAGACCTTAGTGCTGCTTTTGATACCATCGATCACCACATTCTATTGGAGAGATTGGAAACCCAAATTGGTCTACACGGACAAGTTCTGGCCTGGTTTACATCTTATCTGTCGGAAAGATATCTGTCGGAAAGATATAGATACTCTCAATGATCGGCTATGAAAAGCCAACTGACATTTACTCCTGAGGTGCTGACTTGTTGCACCCTCGACATCCACTGTGATTATTATTATTGGACCATGCTGGTCATTTATGAACATCTTGGCCATGTTCTGTTATAATCTCCACCCGGCACAGCCAGAAGAGGACTGGCCACCCCTCATAGCCTGGTTCCTCTCTAGGTTTCTTCCTGGGTTTTGGCCTTTCTAGGGAGTTTTTCCTAGCCACAGTGCTGCATTGCTTGCTGTTTGGGGTTTTAGGCTGGGCTTCTGTACAGCACTTTGATATATCATTTGATATAAGAAGGGCTATATAAAAATACACTTGATTTGATTTGATTTGAATGGTCTTGTTCCTGTAGTGTTTGTAAACACCCTGGTAGGTTAATTAATCAAATTAACCAGATTACAGGCCTCCAAGAAAGTAGACCTCTGTTTACGTTGTTCCTGTATGTTCTTCTTCATTTAACCTTTATTTAACCAAACAAGTCAGTTAAGAACAAATCCTTATTTACGAAAGGCCTCTTGCGGGACAGGGGCTGGGATTTAAAATACAAAAAGATTTAACTAAAATATAGGACAAAACACACATCACAACAAGAGAGACAACACAATACTACACAAACAGAGACCTGAGACAACAGCGTAGCATGGCAGCAACACATGACAACACAGCATGGTAGCAACACAACATGACAACAACATAGTACAATAGCAACACAACATGGCAGCAGCACAACATAGTAGCAGCACAAAACATGGTACAAACATTATTAGGCACCGACAGCAGCATAAAGGGCAAGGTAGAGACAACAATACATCACGCAAAGCAGCCACAACTCTCAGTAAGTGTCCATGATTGAGTCTTTGAACGAAGAGACTGAGATTAAATTGTCCAGTTTGAGCATTTGTTGCAGCTCGTTACAGTCGCTTGCTGAAGCCAACCTGAAAGTACGAGCGACCCAGAGATGTGTGTGCCTTGGGAACCTTAAAAACTTCTTAGGGCTCATTTTTTCTCAATTTCCGCCTGAATGATGTGCCCACAGTAAACTGCCTGTTGCTCAGGCCCTGAAGCCAGGATAAGCATATAATTTGTACCATTGGAAAGAAAACACTTTGAAGTTTGTAGAAATGTTTAAATCATGTAGGATAATATAACACAATAGATGTGGTAGGAGGAAATAAAAAGACAAACCAACCTGATTTTCTTGTTTGAGTTCCCATGCTCTTACAATGGAAATATAGGGGCATACTGAATTCTAGCTCCCAGGATGCAATTCCTATGGCTTCCACAGGGTGTCAGCAGTCTATGTTCATAGTTTCAGGCTTGTAAATTCCAAAACAAATAAGAAATATGAGTTTTAGTACAGGGACACAGTCTTTCAAATTTGTGGTTGTGCGTGCAATGAAGACAGAACGCACCTGCTAAAATCAGTTTCCAATAGAACATACATCCTTCCGTGAGAAATATTATAGTTTGGTTATATTTTAGGGTATCTGATGATTAAATAGAAACGTATATCGACTTGTTGAAACAAAGTTTAGGGGATTCCTTTCTTTGCATGTTGAACAAGTGGATTACTCAAATCAATGTCGCCTACTAAACAGACTTTTTGGGATATAAAGAAGGATTTTATCTAACAAAATGACACTACATGTTATTTGCTGGGACCCTTTGGATGACAAATCAGAGGAAGTTTTTCAAAAATAAGTGAAAATGTAATCGCTATTTGTGAATCTATGAAACCTGTGCCGGTGAAAAAATATTTTTATGTGGGGCGCCGTCCTCAAACAATCACATGACATGTTATCACTGTAATAGCTACTGCATATCGGACAGTGCAGATTAACATTCATTTAAGTTTCAACCGATATAAGACACTTGTATGTACTTAAATGTTTAATATCCATAATATGAATGATTATTTATTTGAATCGCCCTCCAGATTCACTTCAAGTTGTCCCACTAGCGGGACGCCTAGCCCAAACAGGTCATTTAACAGAATGTGACTGGCAGAACGGGTGATGTATGTGGAGGATGAGGGCTGCAGTAGATATCTTAGATAAGGGGGAGTGAGGCCTCACATCACATACTATATCAAGCATTTCACGCATATTATTTAAATACTGACTGTTAGCATTTTCTGGCCTTTAGCAACACCCCAAAAGAAATGGCTTTAGATGTGCCTAGTGAACCTGCAACCACAACACTTCAATAACACTTGACATAAGATCTTCTTGAAACATTACAGGGATATTGCTCTGAATATATACAGAAACACCTCCCCCATAAGCATTTCAGTCTCTTCTATAGATGTTATATCCTTGTATTGCTACTGATGTATCATCAAATGAATTATCTAAGTAAGTCTCAGAAATGGCTAACATATCAATGTTATATAATATTAGCAAGTTGTTGATTTCGTTAACATTATTTCAAAGGTTACATACATTTGAAGGAAGTTTACATACACCTTAGCCAAAAACATTTAAACTCAGTTTTTCAGAAGTCCTGACATTTAATCCTAGTAAAAAGTCCCTGTCTTAGGTCAGTTAGGATCACCACTTTATTTTGAAAAATGTGACATGTCAGAATAATAGTAGAGATAATTATATATTTCAGCTTTAATTTCTTTCATCACATTCCCAGTGGGTCAGAAGTTTACATACACTCAATTAGTATTTGGTATAATTGCCTTTAAATTGTTTAACTTGTGTCAAATGTTTCGGATAGCCTTCCACAAGCATCCCACAATAAGTGGGGTGAATTTTGGCCCATTCCTCCTGACAGAGCTGGTGTAACTGAGTAAGGTTTGTAGGCCTCCTTGCTCGCACACACTTTTTCAGTTCTGCAAACACTTTTTCTATAGGATTGAGGTCAAGGATTTGTGATGGCAAAACATACTTTAAACCTCCTCATGATGCCATCTGTTTTGTGAAGTGCACCAGTCCCTCCTGCAGTGCCACCCCCGTGCATCACAATATAGGACTTGTTTTACTATGGATACAGATACTTTTGTACCTGTTTCCTCCAGCATCTTCACAAGGTCCTTTGCTGTTGTTCTGGGATTGATTTACACTTTTCGCAACAAAGTACGTTCATCTCTAGGAGACAGAACGCGTCTCATTCCTCAGCGGTATGATGGCATTTATACTTGCATACTATTGTTTGTACAGATGAACGTGGTACCTTCAGGCATTTGGAAATTGCTCCCAAGCACATTTTTTTTTCTGAGGTCTTGGCTGATTTCTTTAGATTTTCCCATGATGTCAAGCAAAGAGGCACTGAGTTTGAAGGTAGGCCTTGAAATACATCCACAGGTACAACTCCAGTTGACTCAAATGATGTCAATTAGCCTATCAGAAGCTTATAAAGCAATGACATAATTTTCTGGAATTTTCCAAGCAGTTTAAAGTCACAGTCAACTTAGTGTATGTAAACTTCTGACCCACTAGAATTGTGGTACAGTGGATTCTAAGTGAAATAATCTGTCTGTAAACAATTGTTGGATAAATGACTTGTGTAATTCACAAAGTAGATGTCCTAACCGACTTGCCAAAACTATAGTTTGTTAACAATAAATTTGTGGAGTGGTTGAAAAACAAGTTTTAATGACTCCAACCTAAGTGTATGTAAACTTCCCGACTTCAACTGTATATTTATATGGGCTATTTTCAGGCCTTTCCTAGGTGGCTTATCAGCAACAGACATAGCATGGACTAGAGCAAACAAAGCAGAGAATGTACATTCAGCAGCAGTCCATTAATCGACTGGTGTGTGTGTGTGTGTGTGTGTGTGTGTGTGTGTGTGTGTGTGTGTGTGTGCTGCGGGGTTGAAGCTACGGACCCATACGTTTAGCTCTCTCATCCCTTCCAGGCTTCCTGAGAGGAAGGGTGGGCAATGAGCCTGTCATAGTGGATGTAGGCAATGTCCCCACACTCTCTGGCAGCTTTCATGGCTGGGATACGTTCTTTCCTCTTTCGGAGCACAGCTTCAGGATCGTCCTCGTTGAGGAAGATATACATTCCTCTCATGTTCTTGGCTCTTTCCAGAACAACTACCTTGTCCTTGACACTCGGGAACTCAACCACTATCAGCCTGGGCTTGTCACCTGGGCTGGGGTGGTGATGGGTTTTCTTCCTATGGTCCCCATTATCAATTTCTCAGAGATTATTTCCCTCACTTTGTCCTCAGACTCCATCCAGGTCTTGATTGTCCCTCTAGTCTGATTTATCCATAATTGTCATCATGGATTCACACACAGAACTGATGTCCTCTCTCAATGACTTACAGATTGCTGTCATCTCGCCTTTCTCCTGTTTCAACTCATCGTTCTGACCCTGGGAGAATTGACCTCTCTGGTCAGGTCGTCCATTATTTTATTAGTTGAATCAGTATTTGGACAAAACACTTGAAGGTCTTTTCTTGTTGTTGTAACAACTCTTTCTGTTTGTTTTAAAGATCCTTCCCCTGTGATAGAGAGACACCACTGTCCTCAACGGTACTCCCGTCGGCTCTGGTCTTTGTCATGGTAGTTAGCAACGTATGTCAGGCTGTTACTCCTCGCAGTTCCAGACAGGGCAGGTCCCAGGGAAGATTGAAAACAACAAACAGGGCACAAACCCCACCGTCGCTGGACCAGACAGGACTGGCAAAAAGTGCTCTTCACTGAGTCACGTTTTTTTCTCACCTGGGGTGATGGTCAGGTTTGCGTTTATTGTTGAAGGAACGAGCGTTGCACCGAGGCCTGTACTCTGGAGTGGGATCGATTTGGAGGTGGTGGGTCCGTCATGGTCTGGGGCGGTGTGTCACAGCATCATCAGACTTAGCTTGTTGCCATTGCAGGCAATCTCAACGCTGTGTGTTACAGGGAAGACATCTTCCTCCCTCATTTGGTACCCTTCCTGCAGGCTCATCCTGACATGACAATGCCACCAGCCATACTGCTCTTTCTGTGTGTGATTTTCTGCAAGACAAGAATATCAGTGTTCTGCCATGGCCAGCAAAGAGCCCGGATCTCAATCCCATTGAGCACGTCTGGGACCTGTTGGAACGGAGGGTGAGGGCTAGTGCCATTCCTCCCAGAAATGTCCAGGAACTTGCAGGTGCCTTTGTGGAAGAGTGGGGTAACATCTCACAGCAAGAACTGACAAATCTGGTGCAGTCCATGAGGAGGAGATGCATTCCAGTACTTAATGCAGCTGGTGGCCACCAGTTTCTTTTGATTTTGACCCCCCCCCCCATTGTTCAGGGACACATTATCCCATTTCTGTTAGTCACATGTCTGTAGAGCTTGTTCAGTTTATGTCTCTCTTGTTACGTTCATATAAATATTTACACATGTTAAATTTACTGAAAATAAACGCTGTTGACAGTGAGAGCACGTTTCCTTTTTATCTGAGTTTATGTAAAAAAATGTATGTAACAATTAAGGAACCTAGTTCCTCTGCTTCTGACTGACAGTGGAGTTTACCCCTTTAATGAGGGGTGTATTTGAATAGGTGGCGCCGTTGTGTGCTAGCCTGGTCACATATCTGGTTGTAATGCCAAATAGGGACCATAGCATGTGTTTACACCGACTGCCCAATTATTACATTTTCCAAATGATTGGAAAAAAATCATAATTGGGTTGCCTGTGTTACCACAGCCATACGACACAAACAGATCTGGGACCAGACTAGCTGTGTGATTGTTAGCGTGTGTGTGTGTCTGTCTGTATGCTTTCTAGAATGAGTATATAACAGAGGGATGTATGACAGGCTCCATCAGAGGAGAAATCAGCCGTGTATAATAAGCATTATGATGTATTAGCGTTAGCTACACTACCTGGGAATGTATTAGCATTCGCTACACTACCTCGGAATCTATTAGCATTAGCTATACTACCTATGAAGGTATTAGCGCTAGCTACACTACCTGGGAATGTATTAGCGTTAGCTACACTACCTGCGAATGTATTAGCATTAGCTACACTACCTGTGAATGTATTAGCATTAGCTACACTACCTGTGAATGTATTAGCATTAGCTTCACTACCTGTGAATGTATTAGCATTAGCTTCACTACCTGTGAATGTATTAGCGTTAGCTTCACTACCTGTGAATGTATTAGCATTAGCTACACTACCTGTGAAGGTATTAGCATTAGCTACATTACTTGGGAATGTATTATATGTAATATGTGACCAACGAGAATACGTATTTAGCCAAAGCATTGCTTCAACGCAATCTCCAAAGAAACTGCCATACCTGGCCGCAACTGCAACGACAGAGATATGGCATGGCTGGCCCTTTTAAGAATGCCGTGTGGGGCCGTCTATAGATTATTGAGTGTGTTGCCTTTTTATTGCAGCATATCGTGCCGTATGTTAGCTGTCAGTCAAATTGACTAAAAGTGAAAACAAAACTGCATTAAAGCCCAAAGGCCTATTTTATCTTAACGTTGATTGACAGAGAGAACACAACAACAATTCACTTAAATACATATTTTTCTCCTCAGTTTGACAGCATTCATTCCTTTTTTTTTCATTGTTGTTTTAAAAAAACCTGGTAACAGAAGGTGTTGCATTGTTGCTCAATTGCATGAACAGATACATCAGCAGATCTGGTTGTGATGCCTAAAATAGGCAACATAGCCTGTGTTTACACAGGAAGCCCAATTCTAAAGCCCAGAGCTGATCTGTTTAGTCAAAAGTCCATTTAGGGGAAGAATGTCAGAATTGGGCTTGTTGTGTAAATGCAACCTATTACACAGACCAAACAGATCTGGGAGCAGTATAGCAGTCTGCTTGTTAGGCTGCACAATTCTGATATTTTTCCCAATTATTTGCAAATGGGCTGATCTGATTGGTCAAAAGAGTTGTTCTGTGTAATGGCTTTCTTCCTGGGAAAGAGAGGACCAAAGCGCGGCGTGGTGAGTTTTCATCTTCTTTAATAATAAATCCCAACTTAACACTTCAAATGACTAAACAACGAATGTGAAAACAGACCTATCTGGTGCAGCAACACAAAAACAGGAAACAATCACTCACAAAGACCAACACAAAACAAGCTACCTAAATATGGTTCCCAATCAGAGACAATGACTAACACCTGCC
Source organism: Oncorhynchus mykiss (assembly GCF_013265735.2). Classification (NCBI taxonomy): domain Eukaryota; kingdom Metazoa; phylum Chordata; class Actinopteri; order Salmoniformes; family Salmonidae; genus Oncorhynchus; species Oncorhynchus mykiss. Next base: position 76,453,483 of record NC_048574.1, read on the forward strand.
TCTGATTGAGAACCATATCAGGCCAAACACAGAAACAGACAAACTAGACACACAACATAGAATGCCCACCCAGCTCACGTCCAGACCAACTTTAAAACAAGGAAAACACACAAGAACTATGGTCAGAACGTGACACTCTGATGACTCAAAATATCAATGAGTGGAAAAAGATCTGAATTGGACTGCCTGTGTATACGCAGCCTCTGTGTGTGTGTGTGTGTGTGTGTGTGTGTGTGTGTGTGTGTGTGTGTGTGTCTGTGTGTCTGTGTGTCTGTGTGCTTGTCTGTAAGATTGTTAGCCTGAATAGATAACAGAGGGAGGTATGACAGGCTCCATCAGAGGAGCAATCAGCCATGTAGAGGAAACATGATTACTGCCACCTGCTTCCCTACAGTACCTGGGAATGTATTAGTGCTAGCTACACTAGCTTAGAATGTATTAGTGCTAGCTACGCTAGCTTAGAATGTATTAGTGCTAGCTACACTAGCTTAGAATGTATTAGTGCTAGCTACACTAGCTTAGAATGTATTAGTGCTAACTACACTACCTGGGAATGTATTAGTGCTAACTACACTACCTGGGAATGTATTAGTGCTAGCTACACAACCTGGGAATGTATTAGTGCTAGCTACACTACCTGGGAATGTATTAGCGCTACCTACACTACCTGGGAATGTATTTGTGCTAGCTACACTACCTGGGAATGTATTAGTGCTAGCTACACTACCTGGGAATGTATTAGTGCTAGCTACACTACCTGTGAATGTAGTAAGTGCTAGCTACACTACCTGGGAATGTATTAGTGCTAGCTACACTAGCTTAGAATGAATTAGTGCTAGCTACACTACCTGGGAATGTATTAGCGTTAGCTACGCATCCTGGGATTGTATTAGCGTTAGCTACGCTACCTAGGAATGTGTTAGCATTAGCTACACTACCTGGGAATGTATTAGCGATAGCTACGCTACCTGGGAATGTGTTAGCATTAGCTACACTACCTGGGAATGTATTGGAGTTAGCTACAATACCTGTGAATGTATTAGCATTAGCTACACTACCTGGGAATGTATTAGCATTAGCTACACTACCTGGGAATGTATTAGCATTAGATACACTACCTGGGAATGTATTATCATTAGATACACTACCTGGGAATGTATTAGCATTAGATATACTACCTGTGAATGTTTTAGCGTTAGCAGTTAGGCAAGCTAAGGCTAGCTTTTTCAAACAGAAATGTGCATCCTGTAGTACAAACCCCTAAAGGTTCTGGGCCACTATACAGTCCATGGAGAATAAGAGCACCTCCTCCCAGCTGCCCACTGTACTGAGGCTAGGAAACACTGTCACTACTGATAAATCCACAATAATTGAGAATTTCAATAAGCATTTTTCTACGGCTGGCCATGCTTTTCACCTGGCTACCCCGGTCAACAGCCCTGCGCTCCCCACAGCAACTCGCCCAAACCTCCCCAGTTCTCCTTCATCCAAATCCAGATAGCTGATGTTCTGAAAGAGTTGCAAAATCTGGACCCTACAAATCAACCAGGCTAGACAATCTGGACCCTCTCTTTCTAAAAGTATCTGCCGAAATAGTTGCAACCCCTATTACTAGCATGTTCAACCTCTCTTTCGTATTGTCTGAGATTCCCATAGATTGGAAAGCTGCCGTGGTCATCCCCCTCTTCAAAGGGGGAGACACTCTAGACCCAAACTACTACAGGCCTATATCTATTCTACCCTGGCTTTCTAAGGTCTCTACTCAACCAACTGGATGCAGTCTATCACAGTGCCATCCGTTTTGTCACCAAAGCCCCATATACTACCCACCACTGTGACCTGTATGCTCTCATTGGCTGGCCCTCGCTTCATACTCGTCGCCAAACCCACTGACTCCAGGTCATCTACAAGTCTCTTCCAGGTAAAGCCTTATCTCAGCTCACTGGTCACCATAGCAGCACCCACCCCATACTGTATTTCCTTATTTATCTTGCTCCTTTGCACCCCAGTATCTCTACTTGCACATTCATCTTCTGCACATTCTACCATTCCAGTGTTTAATTGCTATATTGTAATTACTTCGCTAACATGGCCTATTTATTGCCTTTACCTCTCTCATCCTACCTCATTTGTACATGCTGTATATAGATTTTTCTACTGTATTATTGATTGTATGTTTGTTTATTCCATGTGTAACTCTGTGTTGTTGTTTGTGTCGAACTGCTTTGCTTTACCTTGGCCAGGTCGCAGTTGCAAATGAGAACTTGTTCTCAACTAGCCCACCTGGTTAAATAAAGGTGTTCTCAACTAGCCTACCTGGTTAAATAAAGGTGTTCTCAACTAGCCCACCTGGTTAAATAAAGGTGTTCTCAACTAGCCCACCTGGTTAAATAAAGGTGAAATAAAAATAAGATTAAAAAAAAGATACACTACCTGTGAATGTATTAGAGAATGTTCAGAGAATATGTGACCAACGGGACCAACGAGAATAGGTATTTATCCAAAGCATTGCTTCAACGCAATCTCCAAAGTAACTGCCATACCTGGCCGCAACTGCAACGATAGAGATATGGTGTGGCCGGCCCTTTTAAGAATGCCGCGTGGGGCCGTCTCTGGAGCCGTCTATAGATTATTGAGCGTGAAGCCTTTTTAGTAGAGAATATCTTGCCTTATGTTAGCTGTCAGTCAAACTGCCTAAAAGTGAAACCAAAACATCATTAAAGCCCAAAGGACTATGTTGTCTTAAAGTGGATCAATAGAGTAACAGTAACATAATTCACTGAACTGAATCATATTCTCCTCACTGAACTGAATCATATTATCCTCAATGAACTGAATCATACTCTCCTCACTGAATTGAATCATATTATCCTTACTGAACTGAATCATACTCTCCTCACTGAATTGAATCATATTCTCCTTACTGAACTGAATCATATTCTCCTTACTGAACTGAATCATATTATCCTCAATGAACTGAATCATACTCTCCTCACTGAATTGAATCATATTCTCCTCACTGAACTGAATCATATTCTACTCACTGAACTGAATCATATTATCCTCACTGAACTGACTCATATTCTCCTCAATGAACTGAATGATATTCTCCTTACTGAACTGATTCATATATCTCCTCACTGAACTGAATCATATTCTCCTCACTGAACTGAATCATATTCTCCTCACTGAACTGAATCATATTCTCCTCACTGAACTGAATCATATTCTCCTCACTGAACTGAATCATATTCTCTTCAATGAACTGAATCATATTCTCCTCACTGAACTGAATCATATTATCCTCAATGAACTGAATCATACTCTCCTCACTGAACTCCTCACTTCGAAGGCCTCATTCCTTTTATGTATTCCTTCCTTTAGTCTTTCTTCTTTCTGAGCAGAAAGTGACGTATTGTTGCTCAATCGCAAAAACAGATACGTCAATTCACATGAACGTTGTCGCCACTCTCTTCCCCTACTCCTTCTCTTCCCCTACTCCTTCTCTTCCCCTACTCCTTCTCTTCCCCTACTCCTTCTCTTCCCCTACTCCTTCTCTTCCCCTACTCCTTCTCTTCCCCTACTCCTTCTCTTCCCCTACTCCTTCTCTTTCCCTACTCCTTCTCTTTCCCTCACTCTCTCTTTCTTTTTCATCTGCGACAGATGTCCACTTGATAGCTACAGTGTCTCTCGTCACGGTTGAGTGTGTGTGTGTGTGTGTGTGAGTGGTTGTTGAGTGAGTAACATAGCTCCTTCACTGTCAGTTTGAATACTCATTATCAAGCGTAGTATCAACAATCACTGCAGATGACACTTGTCTTTTTACCACGGAAGCTGTTGAAATGATTTCACCGATCACTCTGATTGACGACTGTGGAAATCAGTCGTAAAACATTTACGAATCAGATAATGTGTTGAATATTTCAACTTTGTCTCCGAACATTTCAGCTTTAAGTCTAAACTAATTACAATTATAAACTGGGTGGTTGGAGCCCTGAATGCTGATTGGCTGACAGATTTGGTACATCAGACTAAATGACGGGTAAAATATGTATTTTTACTGCTCTAATTACGTTGGTACCAGTTTATAAGAGCACCTCAGGGGTATGTGGTATATTGCCAATATACTCCAGCTAAGGGCTGTGTCCAGGCACTCCGCGTTGCGTCGTGCCTGGACACAGCCTTTCGCTGTGGTATATTGGCAAAATACCAGACCTCCTCGGGCCTTATTGATTCATTATAATTCAATTGAATTATACTATGAGTGACATGACAAGGATACAGTAGTCTAGATTAGTAGAACAGTCTTTGTCATGTGGTGAGAAGATGTTACACATCATCATCGCCCACTGCTTCCTTTTATGACATCACAATACTCCATTATTTGGCTCAAATAATTGATTTCCATGTAGACCAGGGTTTTCCAGCTCCAGACCCAAATGAGCAATTGACCATCCTCCCGTGACCGAAGTCGTCCTCCAACGACCCAGGTTAAAGAAGAAATAGTTTGTGACCCACCTTTCTCATTCCCCAGGGCCCTCTTTGGGTCCCGACCCATAGTTTAAGAAGCCATGATGTAGACACATTATATCCAACTATGCAGGTCTACAGTAGCAAGGCCATGTCTTGAGAATCAATGGCCTACAGCCTGAGTTGTCCCTGTCCTGAGCTGCATACTGTTATTAAGTAATGGCTCAGGCACCTCAGGAGATGGGGGACGTGGCATTGCGTTCATTTGGACTTACATTCAACTCAGTTTCCCTATGCAAGCTACATGTTCCTTATAATTAGCTTTCAATGTACATTATTGTATTCAACAGTATGGGACTGGGTGGCCAAGTGACATTCAATGTCCATTATTGTATTCAACAGCATGGGACTGGGTGGCCAAGTAACATTCAATGTCCATTATTGTATTCAACAGTATGGGACTGGGTGGCCAAGTGACATTCAATGTCCATTATTGTATTCAACAGTATGGGACTGGGTGGCCAAGTGACATTCAATGTCCATTATTGTATTCAACAGTATGGGACTGGGTGGCCAAGTGACATTCAATGTCCATTATTGTATTCAACAGTATGGGACTGGGTGGCCAAGTGACATTCAATGTCCATTATTGTATTCAACAGTATGGGACTGGGTGGCCAAGTGACATTCAATGTCCATTATTGTATTCAACAGTATGGGACTGGGTGGCCAAGTGACATTCAATGTCCATTATTGTATTCAACAGTATGGGACTGGGTGGCCAAGTGACATTCAATGTCCATTATTGTATTCAACAGTATGGGACTGGGTGGCCAAGTGACATTCAATGAATTAGTGAAGATTTCAGCAGAAAACGTCCATGACTCATGGTTACTGGTGATTCTCTGGTTCTCATCCTTTTTCTAAACCTGTAGTGTCGGTGTTGCTTGGTATTGTGGGTTGGACTACAGGGTAAGACAGGAGTGAAAACACACACACACACACACACACACACACACACACACACACACCCTCTCACCGTTCTGACAGGACCTCAGAATAGAATACAAGAACAAGCTGTTCTTTTCAGGGGTCAAACTCATTGGTTGTGTGAGGAGAGAGCAGGAGAAAGAGAGAAGGTGTTTGTGTGTGTGTGTGTGTGTGTGTGTGTGTGTGTGTGTGTGTGTGTGTGTGTGTGTGTGTGTGTGTGTGTGTGTGTAGACATGCATTTGACAGAGTGAGAATGGTTTAAAATATGCACACACTCCATTTCCACGCATGGTTACATGCCAAGGCCTCTGTGAGTCTGATGTGAAGGACACAGCTCTGCTGAGGACGCGCCTTGTACAGTACTGTACACTCATTCATTTCTCTCTCTCTCTCTCTCTCTCTCTCTCTCTCTCTCTCTCTCTGTCTCTCGTTCTCTCTTTCTCTCTCTCTCTCTTTCCCTCTCCCTTTCTCTCTGTCTCTCTTTCTCTCTTTCTCTCTCTCTGTCTCTCTTTCTCTCTCTCTCTCTCTCTCCCTTTCTCTCTCTCTCTTTCTCTCTCTCTCTTTCTGTCTCTCTCTCTCTCTCTCCCTTTCTCTCTCTTTTTCTCTCTCTTTTTCTCTCTCTTTCTCTCTCTCTCTTTCTCTCTCTCTCCCTTTCTCTCTCTTTCTCTCTCTCTCTTTCTCTCTCTCTCTTTCTCTTTCTCCCTTTCTCTCTCTTTTTCTCTCTCTTTCTCTCTCTCTCTCTCTCCCTTTCTCTCTCTCTTTCTCTTGCTCTCTTTCTCTCTCTCTTTCGCTCTCTTTTTCTCTCTCTTTCTCTCTCTCTCTCTCTCTCTGTCTTTCTCTCTCTCTGCCTTTCTGTCTGTCTGTCTGTCTGTCTGTCTGTCTTTCTCTCTTTCTCTCTCTCTCTCTTTCTCTCTCTCTCGTTCCCTCTGTCTCTCCCTCTGTCTCTATCTATGTATTTTGTCCAATACAATAATGAAAACACTTACATGAATGGTGGAATGAAATGCCTTCTTTTTTCCGCCTTTCTTTTACATTCTCAACTAATCCAAGTGAAGGATGGGGAATACTGTGGAAACGACAGAGAGAAGTGGGGGAAGGGAACAGAGAGAGGAGGAGGAGGGGGGTGGAGGAAAAGAGAGACACATTCATATTCATTATGGTGAATGATGGATTGCCTTTCAATTCTGACAGCAATCTAAAAACATGACAATGTTTAAGTTCATTGTATCGGCCAGCTGATGAATGAGTTCTGCTGTGCTGGAAGGCCATTGAGCTTTTAGAAGTCTATGCAACAATGAATGGTTATTTTTGACCCCAATTACCAGTTAATTGACTGTGGCGTGGCTACTGTACAGCATGTACCATAACTGATTTACCGAGTGGCTGAGTCCCCTCATCTGTGTCGCAAATGGAACTCTATTCCCTACACAGTGCACTACTTTTGACCTGAGGCCTGTGGGCCCTATGGGCCCTCGTCAAAAGTAGTGCACTATGTAGGGAATAAGGAACCATTTGGAACAAAGCCATTGACAGGTCCTTGAGATTAATAATGATAATAATAAATACTAAGAATGAAAAGGAAAGTGCCTTTCAAAAGAAACTAAGAAAGCTGCCATGTACCGGAAGGATTTATTCAGGAAATGGATCTCTACAAATCATTCTTGTGATCCATGCAGGACTTTATTTCTAGGCTGTTAGTAGTTGTTCATAATAGTACTAATTCATCAGATTAAATCAAATCAATGTTGATTTGTCGTTATGCACAGGGGGTACTTGTATACACGGTTCAATTCAATTCTTACTCACAAACTCTGATTGCTGTCTAACTTGTGTGTAAGGTTGGCCTGCTCCCATAGACCAGTGACCAGTGACAAAATATGTGAACAGCAGTGCGGTACCAAAGGTATACATATCATTAGAATAACCACCAGCTACAACACCAGCACCAACCACAGGTTCAGTATCTGATGCTGTGTGTCGCTTGTTGTACACAGAACGATACAGCCTATCATCTCTCACCAGGCCTCACAGTTAGACAAACATTCTGTTGGTTGTTGTACACAGAACGTTACAGCCAATCATCTCTCACCAGGCCTTGCAGTTAGACAAACATTCTGTTGGTTGTTGTACACAGAACGTTACAGCCAATCATCTCTCACCAGGCCTTGCAGTTAGACAAACATTCTGTTGGTTGTTGTACACAGAACGTTACAGCCAATCATCTCTCACCAGGCCTCACAGTTAGACCGACATTCTGTTGGTTGTTGTACACAGAACGTTACAGCCAATCATCTCTCACCAGGCCTCACAGTTAGACAAACATTCTGTTGGTTGTTGTACACAGAACGTTACAGCCAATCATCTCTCACCAGGCCTCACAGTTAGACAGACATTCTGTTGGTTGTTGTACACAGAACGTTACTGCCAATCATCTCTCACCAGGCCTCACAGTTAGACAGACATTCTGTTGGTTGTTGTACACAGAACGTTACTGCCAATCATCTCTCACCAGGCCTCACAGTTAGACAAACATTCTGTTGGTTGTTGTACACAGAACGATACAGCCAATCATCTCTCACCAGGCCTCACAGTTAGACCGACATTCTGTTGGTTGTTGTACACAGAACGTTACAGCCAATCATCTCTCACCAGGCCTCGCAGTTAGACAAACATTCTGTTGGTTGCCAGTTTGTCCGTTGTTATTTGAACTCTAGAGGAAGGATCCAAACAGCCAGAATATAACGAAACCAACTGTGATGCATTATTTGTCTCTGTCGCCGTGGTACACAACATCCCCTATTGGGCTGCTACACAGCTGAGCTGTAAACACACACATGCTGTGAAGGAGTGCAGTGGATATCGAGGTTGCTCTCTTTCTGATCACCACAGGAAGCTGTTGTGATCATTACCACTGAGACAGACAGACTCAAACAGCCCTGGTTTGGACTCTCCTTCGCTGTGATCAGGGTTCTGTGTTCCCTTGGAGCGTCACAGCGACGGTTCTGTGTGTGTCACCAACGTTAACAACACCAGCTCTACACAACAAACTGTCTAACCCAATGTGTCCATAATTGTTGAGCTACATCAATGTCCATTAATGCTAGGATTATTAGTCAGTAAACAGTTATCAATGTCCCCTAATAATAGAATTGTTAGTTGGTAGTCACTACACGGTCATCAATGTCTCCTACTAATACCATTGTTAGTTGGTAGTCACTACATGGTCATCAATGTCTCCTACTAATACCATTGTTAGTTGGTAGTCACTACATGGTCATCAATGTCTCCTACTAACCCCTCTTTTACGCTGCTGCTACTCTCTGTTTAACATATATGCATAGCCACTTTATCTATACAGTACATTCATGTACATACTACTTCAATTGGCCCGACCAACCAGTGCTCCCGCACATTGGCTAACCGGGCTGTCTGCATTTTATCCCGCCCACCACCCCTCCAAATGCCTCTTTTACACTACTGCTACTCTCTGTTCATCATATATGCATAGTCACTTTAACCATATCTACATGTACATACTACCTCAATCAGCCTGACTAACAGGTGTCTGTATATAGCCTTGCTACTCTTATTTTCAAATGTCTTTATAGTGTTGTTTTATTTCTTTACTTACCTACACACACACACACACACATACACACACACACACACACACACACACACACACACACACACACACACACACACACACACACACACACATATACCTTTTTTTCTGCACACTATTGGTTAGAGCCTGTAAGTCAGCATTTCACTGTATGGTTTACACCAGTTGTATTCGGTGCACGTGACAAACACACTTTGATTTGATTTAATAGCATTGTTAGTTGGTAAACAGTCAGGGATGTAGTGGAGTTTAGATTGTGCCGGTCATTTAGACAGTCTGGGGTAATGACTGGAAATTAGACTGGAGAAAATGGTTGGTAATGGTAGGGATGACAGGTAGCTTAGCAGGGGTGACAGGTAGCTTAGCGTTAAGAGGTAGGTAATGGTAGGGGTGAAAGGTAGCTTAGCGTTAAGAGGTATGTAATGGTAGGGGTGACAGGTAGCTTAGAGTTAAGAGGTAGGTAATGGTAGAGGTGACAGGTAGCTTAGCGTTAAGAGGTATGTAATGGTAGGGGTGACAGGTAGCTTAGCGTTAAGAGGTATGTAATGGTAGGGGTGACAGGTAGCTTAGCGTTAAGAGGTATGTAATGGAAGGGGTGACAGGTAGCTTAGCGTTATGTAATGGAAGGGGTGACAGGTAGCTTAGCGTAAGAGGTATGGTAGGGGTGACAGGTAGCTTAGCGTAAGAGGTATGTAATGGTAGCGGTGACAGGTAGCTTAGCGTTAAGAGGTAGGTAATGGTAGGGGTGACAGGTAGCTTAGCGTTAAGAGGTATGTAATGGTAGGGGTGACAAGTAGCTTAGCGTTAAGAGGTAGGTAATGGAAGGGGTGACAGGTAGCTTTGCGTAAGAGGTAGGTAATGGTAGGGGTGACAGGTAGCTTAGCGTTAAGAGGTATGTAATGGTAGGGGTGACAGGTAGCTTAGCGTTAAGAGGTATGTAATGGTAATGGTGACAGGTAGCTTAGCGTTAAGAGGTATGTAATGGTAGGGGTGACAGGTAGCTTTAGCGTTAAGAGGTAGGTAATTGTGGTGGTGACAGGTAGCCTTGGTTGAAAGGTTGCTGGGTCGAATCCTCGAGCCGACTAGACAAAAAATCTGTTGATGAGCCCTTGAGCAAGGCACTTAACTCTAATTTTCCTGCAAGTTGCTCCGGATAAGAGAGTCTGCTTAATGACTAACATGTAAATATAATGGGTTTCAGATGAGGTGTTTTTTACTCTTTCGATACTTCTGGTTTCAGAACATCTTACAACACGGTTAGGCCTGGAAGCCTATGGCAAGATTGAACGAAACAACCGCTGGTTTTAATTGGCTGATCTCTCAGTCCATCACCTTCTATAGCAACCCTTAGAACCTCCCCTCTACATTCAAATCAAAAACATTGTGATTTTTTTTTTTTTACCTAGGCAAGTCGGTTAAAAACAAAATCTTATTTTCAATGACGGCCTAGGAACAGTGGGTTAACTGCCTTGTTCAGGGGCAGAACGACAGATGTGTACCTTGTCAGCTTGAGGATTTGATCTTGCAACCTTTCGGTTACTAGTCCAACGCTCTAACCACTAGGCTACCCTGCCGCCCCTGCTGTGCAAATGATTTAGGCTAAACAAGGAAGTGAGTTTGGGAAATCGAAACGTATGCATCTTAGAACAGACAGGTGACTCCAGATCCAATGCAATATTCAACGTTTATCCAGGTCCGCAGGACGTCAAAACCTGCCTTCAATAATGGCCACGAGGGGCAACGGTGTGCGCCATAACCTTCAAGCAGGCTTGCGGCATGTTATGGCCTTGTAAATCAGGAGCTCCGACTGTGGGTTCAATCCCAGTGCAAGGCACTTGATGCTTCACACCATACCCCTTCCCAGACAAACGTTGAATACTAAAGTGAGACCGTGTCAAACCGAGAGATCTTGTTGCTTAGAAATGGTTCACATATTACCTGTATTTGCCCTAATTCTGAATCAATTGGGCTTCCCATAAATACTATGTTCACTGTGATAGGACATTTATTTTGATAGAAGATTTTATGAATTGTTTCAAGTCCCATCTATTACAGTTGTAGAAGGCTCTCTCCCTGTCCCGCCTTCATTTTAAACCACGCCCCCTTTCATGTCCCATATACTACAGCTGTAGAAGGCTCTCTCCCTGTCCCGCCTCCATTTTAAACCACGCCCGCTTTCAAGTCCCATATATTAATGCTGTAGGAGGTTCTCTCCCTGTCCCGCCTTCATTTTAAACCACTCCTCTTTCAAGTCCCATCTACTACAGCTGTAGGAGGCTCTCTCCCTGTCCCTCCCCCATTTTAAACCCTGCCCCCTTCAAGTCCCATCTCTTAAAGTTGTAGAAGGCTCTCTCCCTGTCCCTCCTCCATTTTAAACCACTCCCCTTTCAAGTCCCACTTTGTTGCACAGTGTTTCCAGGCTCTGCATAGTAATTGAGACGGGACTATATAACACTATTGAAACAGCATACCGATGGAGAGCGAGGCTCTAATGGTGATTAGGGACAAGCCTTGCCATCAATATGATTGTAATTATAGTGGCATTTTGTTTTCTTTTTAGTGTTTATTTTTTTGCATATCCAATCATGGAATGATTTTCGTTAGTTACACAGCTCACATCAAGGTGTTGATGATATGAATGGTATGTCAAGTTAAAGTGGGATTGTTGATAATGACATGGCTCACATCAAGGTGTTGATGATATGAAGGGTATGTCAAGTTAAAGTGGGATTGTTTGTAATGACATGGCTCACATCAAGGTGTTGATGATATGAAGGGTATGTCAAGTTAAAGTGGGATTGTTGATAATGACATTGTTCACATAAAGGTGTTGATGATATGAAGGGTATGTCAAGTTAAAGTGGGATTGTTTGTAATGACATTGGTCACATCAAGGTGTTGATGATATGAAGGGTATGTCAAGTTAAAGTGGGATTGTTTGTAATGACATGGCTCACATCAAGGTGTTGCTGATATGAATGGTATGTCAAGTTAAAGTGGGATTGTTTGTAATGACATTGGTCACATCAAGGTGTTGATGATATGAAGGGTATGTCAAGTTAAAGTGGGATTGTTGATAATGACATGGCTCACATCAAGGTGTTGATGATATGAAGGGTATGTCAAGTTAAAGTGGGATTGTTGATAATGACATGGCTCACATCAAGGTGTTGCTGATATGAATGGTATGTCAAGTTAAAGTGGGATTGTTGATAATGACATGGCTCACATCAAGGTGTTGCTGATATGAATGGTATGTCAAGTTAAAGTGGGATTGTTTGTAATGACATTGGTCACATCAAGGTGTTGATGATATGAAGGGTATGTCAAGTTAGAGTGGGATTGTTTGTAATGACATGGCTCACATCAAGATGTTGATGATATGAATGGTATGTCAAGTTAAAGTGGGATTGTTTGTAATGACATTGGTCACATCAAGGTGTTGATGATATGAAGGGTATGTCAAGTTAGAGTGGGATTGTTTGTAATGACATTGGTCACATCAAGGTGTTGCTGATATGAATGGTATGTCAAGTTAGAGTGGGATTGTTTGTAATGACATTGGTCACATCAAGGTGTTGATGATATGAAGGGTATGTCAAGTTAAAGTGGGATTGTTTGTAATGACATTGGTCACATCAAGGTGTTGATGATATGAAGGGTATGTCAAGTTAGAGTGGGATTGTTTGTAATGACATTGGTCACATCAAGGTGTTGATGATATGAAGGGTATGTCAAGTTAGAGTGGGATTGTTTGTAATGACATTGGTCACATCAAGGTGTTGCTGATATGAATGGTATGTCAAGTTAAAGTGGGATTGTTTGTAATGACATTGGTCACATCAAGGTGTTGATGATATGAAGGGTATGTCAAGTTAGAGTGGGATTGTTTGTAATGACATTGGTCACATCAAGGTGTTGATGATATGAAGGGTATGTCAAGTTAAAGTGGGATTGTTTGTAATGACATGGCTCACATCAAGGTGTTGCTGATATGAAGGGTATGACATGATAATGACTTGATTTTGTACACCGACCTCAACAAATTAGTTTCCACGTTATCAATGGGCAATAACGATGTCATATCGACTCACATCATAATTAGTCCCCAAAGTTTTTCCTGCATGATTAGATCACTGAATCGCACCAAAAAACTCCTATCCCTTCATCATAACACACACATTTACCCCACTTCCCTATCCTCTTTGTCCTCACTGTTTGTCTTTGGGTTCCAAGGAGACTAGAATTAACATCATGTTCCCCATCACTGGGATTTAATCTGGGACTCAGTGAGTCAGACAATCACCTGATTAGAAGTCAAAACTGATTAGAAGTAAAAACTGATTAGAAATCAAAACTGGAGGCCCGTCGATCCCCAAACAAATCAACTCTGACCTTGTTGCCCGGTCCTCTCCCTCGAGCAGCATGGTTGCTATTTGCATTTGTGACTCGTTCCAGGGAACTAGGTGTATGTTGAGCGTCACTACTTGACAGGAGAGCCATTTGAACGTTAAATTACAAGCCTAGTTGGTTTAGCCATGGAAAAAGCCAGGAACCTTCCTGCTAGCCATGATTGGCTGAAATAATGGATGGGCTGGATATGTCAAGAGATGAGTGCGGATTGGTCTGTCATGTAGCCCGCCCTCATGTCTATAACATGAGCTGGTCAGTATCCTTTCTAAAACAGATTTTTTTTTTAAGATATCAAATTGTTGCTTTCCACTTTCTGGAGGACCGAGTTTTGAAATTAGTGGAAGGCCCGGTGGAATTAGAGTATGATAGCTAAGGAGATGGAGAAAAGTATGGCCTTTGATTGCAAATATGCAGAGGGAGTCGAAAGGGAACACACAGAAGGCTGTATAAAATACCTGTCTCCGGATTACATCTTCAAAGTAAGGGCAACCATGGCATCCGTGACACAGAGGGAGAAGCGTTCGTCCATGGATACAGGTAAGATAGCTACATTTTCAGATATTACACGTTTCTAAATTAGTCACAAAGTAATTTTCCTTACAAGTTAAAGCGTACTGTTAGCTAGCAAGCTAACATTAGCTGGCTGCCTCACTAGCCAACTTTATGTGTATGATCTGTGTAGTAATATTATTCGTATCTCAGAGCCATTTGCATTCAAGTTATAGCCTAATGTTAGCTAGCTAACATTGAACCTGGTTGGTTAGCTACCTGCAGATTCATAAAGGCTACTTTAGCTAGCTACATTTCTAAACAAAAGACTCCACTATGCAAGTAACCACTTCAGTAGAATGGTCATGATATCTCTGCGACAACTGTCGATAGATGTAGCTGGTAAATTCGCTCTGGCTATCTGCTCCGATTTCAGAGCACTCTCGTCTGAGTGTGTCAGAGCGCAGAATAACTGATGAATTTACGAACACTCAACACCCATTGAATATAGCTGATGTCAGTAAATGTCAGGAAAAAAACGTATTTAAATTGTTGCCAGCAGCACAGTTACAGTCACCAACGCTTTGGATAACATGAAAACAGCCTAACCAGCTCCACTTTGGCGGAGTAAAATGGTCAGAGTGACCTGTCTCTCATGTGTCTGGAAGTAGCTAGCAAGCTAGCCAACGTTAGCCAGTTAGCTTGAGAGCTTGACTGCTGATGTTAGGTCAGAACACTCGGATCGACCGTAGTCCTCAGCCAGGGCGTCCAGTGTGCACTCTGAACACTCCGAGAGCCAAACGCTCTGAATTTACAAACAGACAATCTGACAAGTTTATGAACAGCCAGAACACACTCTGGCACTCCAGATGAAAGTCATGAATACACCCGTAGTATAAACCAGCCGTTAGTCTTGACATCTTTGGTTGTTTAGTACATGGTGTAGCAGTTGCAGGGGTTGCGTGGTGGATGGACGGTATGCTCCTGCCAGGTTTCTGGCAGCGACGTACAGCGATGTGAAATATTCCCCCAAGGCGGGACCATGGACAGCTCAGGGGAAAACTTCTAGACTACAGTAGTACAGCCACACCTGTCTCCAGTTCTGATCACAGCCAAACTGAAGACAGGTGAAACCAATCAGGGCCTCTACTTAACCGCCCCCTGGGTTTTCTTGCTTAGTCTTTTCGTTGACCCCGGCAGGTCAACGAGTAGGAGGTTATTGGGGAGACAGAACGTACGGTGGAGAAGGAGGTTTAATGGAAGGAAGGAACTTATGTTTTCAACAAGGATGGAACCCCAAAAGACCAAGATTGGAGGACCTTCCACTGGTGATATATATAGTTTTGTATATCAGGAACACTGCCGAAACCTGATAGTAGTAAACCGGTTGAACCCTTCACTTGGACTGGACTGGTGCCAAAACCGCCACAATGGCCTCCCAGGTGAATCCTTAAAGAAGTGGGCGGAGCTAAAGCTTAAGAGGGTGTGAACAATGCTGAATGGGTGTAGACAAAAAAACAGCTGTCCCGTAGGTTCACCGAAACCTTCAGGGGCCATTGAACTGAATATCGAACATCAACATACTGTATACACTAACATGTATGTTAGGTTAGTACTTCACCCTTTACGGTATACTGTATACACTAACATGTATGTTAAGTTAGTCCTTCACCCTTTACGGTATACTGTATACACTAACATGTATGTTAGGTTAGTCCTTCACCCTTTACGGTATACTGTATACACTAACATGTATGTTAGGTTAGTCCTTCACCCTTTACGGTATACTGTATACACTAACATGTATGTTAGGTTAGTCCTTCACCCTTTACAGTATACTGTATACACTAACATGTATGTTAAGTTAGTCCTTCACCCTTTACGGTATACTGTATACACTAACATGTATGTTAGGTTAGTCCTTCACCCTTTACGGTATACTGTATACACTAACATGTATGTTAGGTTAGTCCTTCACCCTTTACGGTATACTGTATACACTAACATGTATGTTAGGTTAGTACTTCACCCTTTACGGTATACTGTATACACTAACATGTATGTTAAGTTAGTCCTTCACCCTTTACGGTATACTGTATACACTAACATGTATGTTAGGTTAGTCCTTCACCCTTTACGGTATACTGTATACACTAACATGTATGTTAGGTTAGTCCTTCACCCTTTACAGTATACTGTATACACTAACATGTATGTTAAGTTAGTCCTTCACCCTTTACAGTATACTGTATACACTAACATGTATGTTAGGTTAGTTCTTCACCCTTTACAGTATACTGTATTCACTAACATGTATGTTAGGTTAGTCCTTCACCCTTTACGGTATACTGTATACACTAACATGTATGTTAGGTTAGTTCTTCACCCTTTACAGTATACTGTATTCACTAACATGTATGTTAGGTTAGTCATTCACCCTTTACAGTATACTGTATACACTAACATGTATGTTAGGTTAGTCCTTCACCCTTTACAGTATACTGTATACACTAACATGTATGTTAGGTTAGTCCTCCACCCTTTATTTCTCTCAAAGCTTATCATTTGGTTTCTCTTTCTAAACGTGTCTTTCTTCCTCCAATTCATTTTAACGACTTTACTGTCATGGGGAACATGTTAACATTGCCAAAGCAAGTGAAGTAGACAATAAACCAAAGTTAAAAAAACAATAAAAATTACACTCAGAAAATATTTAACATGTCATATGTGCAAAGTACAAAAGATAAAATAAATAAGTATAAATATGGGTTGTATTTACAATGGTGTTTGTTCTTCACTGGTTGCCCTTTTCTCGTGGCAACAAGTCACACATCTTGCTACTGTGATGTCACACTGTGGTCTTTCACCCAATTAGATATGGGAGTCGATCTCTCTCCCTCACTTCCTCCCTCCCCCACGTCCTCCCATCCCTCCACCACGTCCTCCCATCCCTCCACCTATCCCACACTAATAACAGTGGCTTGTGCTCGTCGTCGTGGTGATATCGTGAAGCCCTCCTATGGTATAATACCTCATATAGAGGCAGATGAGGAACCAAATTGAATCCAGTCGAATATGTGTACTCTCTCCAGGCAGCTTGATTTAGCAGCACGGCCCTGGGTTGCTCCCCGAATGGTGCCCTGTTCCCTATAACGTTTGACCGGTTAAATGGTACTCTGGTCAAAAGTAGTGCACTACATAGGGAATAGGGTTCCGTTTGAGACACAAGCCTCTTGTTCTTACCCGGCCTTCCCTTCAGGTCCCCACCACCCGCAGTATGCTGTCTTGCCTGACACAGCTCACTGCCCTGCAATTTACCTCTCACATTCACTGACTCACACACTCTAATACACACACACACACACACATTAATGCTAACACAAACACACACACAAACTTAACACAAACACACACCAATCATAGACAGAACGGCAGCAGTCCTCCATCGGTGACACACCAAGGTTAATATAAATGAACAGGGATTTGCCAGGGTGAGAAGGTATTGGAAATTATAGAGAGTGAACACCGTTTATGACGTTACACGGAATCTAAAGCAAAGTCGGCGACCAATCCACAGGAGATACTCTGTGTGTGTCTTGAATCTCTTCTCTGATGTTGAAAAGAGAGGACAACTGAATGTCTTGAATCTCTTCTCTGGTGTTGAAAAGAGAGGACAACTGAATGTCTTGAATCTCTTCTCTGATGTTGAAAAGAGAGGACAACTGAATGTCTTGAATCTCTTCTCTGATGTTGAAAAGAGAGGACAACTGAATGTCTTGAATCTCTTCTCTGATGTTGAAAAGAGGGGACAACTAAATGTCTTGAATCTCTTCTCTGGTGTTGAAAAGAGAGGACAACTGAATGTCTTGAATCTCTTCTCTGATGTTGAAAAGAGAGGACAACTGAATGTCTTGAATCTCTTCTCTGATGTTGAAAAGAGAGGACAACTGAATGTCTTGAATCTCTTCTCTGATGTT
>NC_048574.1:76473946-76511446 GCF_013265735.2 Oncorhynchus mykiss
GGTCACTGGGGTGTATCGTCGCTCCATCCCATATTCCTCACACACACACACACACACACACACACACACACACACACACACACACACACACACACACACACACACACACACACACACACACACACCTTTCACATTAGAAATCCTTTCACAAGGTAATTATTAGCCACCGGGGGCAGAAGGCCAGAGTAATTACACTGGTGTCATGTCACTTGGTGTTTGTGTGAGTGAGTGTATGTGCATGTGTGTCTGTGTGTGTGTCTGTGTGTGTGTCTGTGTGTGTGTGTGCATGTGTGTGTGTGCCAGGTCGAGTTGACCGTGCGGTCGTACCCTCTGCCAATAGCGGTTAGCACCTGGGCTGTAATGAGAAGTTAATTAGATGGTTGGAGGTGGTGTGGTCCTTCATACACACAGCTCCTTACTGTAGTAGTACAGCTGTGGTGCTCCAGTCTGTCTCTCTGACTGAGGTGGCTCTACACAAGTTCATTGTCAGTTAATGGAGTAAACTAGTTTGATTCAGTTCATGAAGTAAACTAAGTTTGATTCAGTTCATGAAGTAAACTAAGTTTGATTCAGTTCAAGAAGTAAACTAAGTTTGATTCAGTTCATGGAGTAAACTAAGTTTGATTCAGTTGATGAAGTAAACTCAGTTTGATTCAGTTCATGGAGTAAACTAAGTTTGATTCAGTTCATGGAGTAAACTAAGTTTGATTTCGTTGATGAAGTAAACTAAGTTTGATTCAGTTCATGAAGTAAACTAAGTTTAATTCTACCATCCCCTCAGCACAAGAGGTAACACATTTAGGCGTAAACCGGGAACCTCTGGAAACCGGATTTGTTTAAACATCCCCTTAGGCTTAACCCACTAGTGACGCGAACCAACTCAAGCTAAAAAGAAAAGCATTCATAATGTCATATGATATCGCTTAGCATGTTCTTCCATTGCTTCTACCATCAACGGGAGAGGAAAAATACCACACTAGTTTGAAGTTAGGGATATCTGTCTCTTTGCATTGGATTCACCCGCCTACTTCCTCAACTGGGTTGAAAGGTGACATCACTTCCTCATCTGTGTTGAAAGGTGACCTATCGCTTCCTCATCTGTGTTGAAAGGTGACCTATCACTTCCTCATCTGTGTTGTAAGGTGACCTATCACTTCCTCATCTGTGTTGAAAGGTGACCTATCACTTCCTCATCTGTGTTGAAGGGTGACCTATCACTTCCTCATCTGCGTTGAAAGGTGACCTATCACTTCCACATCTGCTTTGAAAAGGTGACCTATCACTTCCTCATCTGTGTTGAAAGGTGACCTATCGGCTCCTCATCTGTATTGAAAGGTGACCTATCACTTCCTCGTCTGTGTTGAAAGGTGACCTATCACTTCCTCATCTGTGTTGAAAGGTGACCTATCACTTCCTCATCTGTGTTGAAAGGTGACCTATCACTTCCTCATCTGTGTTGAAAGGTGACCTATAACTTCCTCATCTGTGTTGAAAGGTGACCTATCACTTCCTCATCTGTGTTGAAATGTGACCTATCACTTCCTCATCTGTGTTGAAAGGTGACCTATCACTTCCTCATCTGTGTTGAAAGGTGACCTATCACTTCCTCATGTGTGTTGAAATGTGACCTATCACTTCCTCATCTGTGTTGAAAGGTGACCTATCACTTCCTCATCTGTGTTGAAAGGTGACCTATCACTTCCTCATCTGTGTTGAAAGGTGGCATATCACTTCCTCATCTGTGTTGAAAGGTGACCTATCACTTCCTCATCTGTGTTGAAAGGTGACCTATCACCTCCTCATCTGTGTTGAAAGGTGACCTATCACTTCCTCATCTGTGTTGAAAGGTGACCTATCACTTCCTCATCTGTGTTGAAAGGTGACCTATCACTTCCTCATCTGTGTTGAAAGGTGACCTATCACTTCCTCATCTGTGTTGAAAGGTGACCTATCACTTCCTCATCTGTGTTGAAAGGTGACATATCACTTCCTCATCTGTGTTGAAAGGTGACCTATCACTTCCTCATCTGTGTTGAAAGGTGACCTATCACCTCCTCATCTGTGTTGAAAGGTGACCTATCACTTCCTCATCTGTGTTGAAAGGTGACCTATCACTTCCTCATCTGTGTTGAAAGGTGACCTATCACTTCCTCATCTGTGTTGAAAGGTGACCTATCACTTCCTCATCTGTGTTGAAAGGTGACCTATCACTTCCTCATCTGTGTTGAAAGGTGACCTATCACTTCCTCATCTGTGTTGAAAGGTGACCTATCACTTCCTCATCTGTGTTGAAAGGTGACCTATCACTTCCTCATCTGTGTTGAAAGGTGACCTATAACTTCCTCATCTGTGTTGAAAGGTGACCTATCACTTCCTCATCTGTGTTGAAAGGTGACCTATCACTTCCTCATCTGTGTTGAAATGTGACCTATCACTTCCTCATCTGTGTTGAAAGGTGACCTATCACTTCCTCATCTGTGTTGAAAGGTGACCTATCACTTCCTCATATGTGTTGAAATGTGACCTATCACTTCCTCATCTGTGTTGAAAGGTGACCTATCACTTCCTCATCTGTGTTGAAAGGTGACCTATCACTTCCTCATCTGTGTTGAAAGGTGACCTATCACCTCCTCATCTGTGTTGAAAGGTGACCTATCACTTCCTCATCTGTGTTGAAAGGTGACCTATCACTTCCTCATCTGTGTTGAAAGGTGACCTATCACCTCCTCATCTGTGTTGAAAGGTGACCTATCACTTCCTCATCTGTGTTGAAAGGTGACCTATCATTTCCTCATCTGCGTTGAAAGGTGACCTATCACTTCCTCATCTGTGTTGAAAGGTGACATATCACTTCCTCATCTGTGTTGAAAGGTGACCTATCACTTCCTCATCTGTGTTGAAAGGTGACCTATCACTTCCTCATCTGTGTTGAAAGGTGACCTATCACTTCCTCATCTGGGTTGAAAGGTGACCTATCACTTCCTCATCTGTGTTGAAAGGTGACATATCACTTCCTCATCTGTGTTGAAAGGTGACCTATCACTTCCTCATCTGTGTTGAAAGGTGACCTATCACTTCCTCATCTGTGTTGAAAGGTGACCTATCACTTCCTCATCTGTGTTGAAAGGTGACCTATCACTTCCTCATCTGTGTTGAAAGGTGACCTATCACTTCCTCATCTGGGTTGAAAGGTGACCCATCTAGAGCGGTCTCCCAATACCACGGTGTGTTTTACTATGATGACCCCTCTGTGGAAAGTGGAGGCTCTCCCCAAAGTCACGGTGTGTTTTACTCTAAGACCCCTCTGTGGAAAGTGGAGGCTCTCCCCAAAACCACGGTGTGTTTTACTATGATGACCCCTCTGTGGAAAGTGGAGGCTCTCCCCAAAGTCACGGTGTGTTTTACTCTAAGACCCCTCTGTGGAAAGTGGAGGCTCTCCCCAAAGTCACGGTGTGTTTTACTATGATGACCCCTCTGTGGAAAGTGGAGGCTCTCCCCAAAGTCACGGTGTGTTTTACTATGATGACCCCTCTGTGGAAAGTGGAGGCTCTCCCCAATGTCACGGTGTGTTTTACTATGATGACCCCTCTGTGGAAAGTGGAGGCTCTCCCCAAAACCACGGTGTGTTTTGCTCTAAGACCCCCACAGGCATCATGGGAGTCGTCTGAAGTCGGTACAGCCCATCTGACAGCTTCAGTCTGTAGCGTCCGAACCGTTCGGGTTCATAGATCATATAACATTTCAGCTTGCCATAGATAACATTACGTTTATATCACTTAAGAAACACAGTTCTTTTTTTTCATTGTATGACTTAAATATATGCTGTAATGCTTGACAAGTAGTCCTTCCCCTTAGGCAACGAATCAGGTGGAGGAACACCAGATAACCAAAACACATAACTGTGTGTGTGTGTGTGTGTGTGTGTGTGTGTGTGTGTGTGTGTGTGTGTGTGTGTGTGTGTGTGTGTGTGTGTGTGTGTGTGTGTGTGTGTGTGTGTGTGTGTGTGTGTGTGTGTGTGTGTGTGTGTGTGTGTGTGTGTGTGTGTGTGTGTGTGTGTGTGTGTGTGTGTGTGTGTGTGTGTGTGTGTGTGTGTGTGTGTGTGTGTGTGTGTGTGACTCGTGTGCTTTTGAAAATGTACAAATAGATTCAAAATGCCATGTGCTCACCATGTGCCCACTGGTGTCATAGCCTTAGCATCACTAGGATACCCAACCATCACAGACTGACAGGATTTCAGTGTCTATCCACAGCCTAACCATCACAGACAGACAGAAGGATTTCAGTGTCTATCCACAGCCTAACCATCACAGACACTCTTAAGGATTTCAGTGTCTATCCCCAGCCTAACCATCACAGACAGACAGAAGGATTTCAGTATATATCCCCAGCCTAACCATCACAGACAGACAGAAGGATTTCAGTGTCTATCCACAGCCTAACCATCACAGACAGACAGAAGGATTTCAGTGTCTATCCACAGCCTAACCATCACAGACACACTTAAGGATTTCAGTGTCTATCCACAGCCTAACCATCACAGACACACTTAAGGATTTCAGTGTCTATCCACAGCCTAACCATCACAGACACACTTAAGGATTTCAGTGTCTATCCACAGCCTAACCATCACAGACACACTTAAGGATTTCAGTATCTATTCACAGCCTAACCATCACAGACACACTTAAGGATTTCAGTGTCTATCCACAGCCTAACCATCACAGACACACTTAAGGATTTCAGTGTCTATCCACAGCCTAACCATCACAGACACTCTTAAGGATTTCAGTGTCTATCCACAGCCTAACCATCACAGACAGACAGAAGGATTTCAGTATATATCCCCAGCCTAACAACCACAGACAGACAGAAGGATTTCAGTATATATCCCCAGCCTAACAACCACAGACAGACAGAAGGATTTCAGTATATATCCCCAGCCTAACCACCACAGACAGACAGAAGGATTTCAGTATATATCCCCAGCCTAACAACCACAGACAGACAGAAGGATTTCAGTATATATCCCCAGCCTAACCACCACAGACAGACAGAAGGATTTCAGTATATATCCCCAGCCTAACAACCACAGACAGACAGAAGGATTTCAGTATATATCCCCAGCCTAACCACCACAGACAGACAGAAGGATTTCAGTATATATCCCCAGCCTAACAACCACCGACAGACAGAAGGATTTCAGTATATATCCCCAGCCTAACCACCACAGACAGACAGAAGGTTTTCAGTATATATGCCCAGCCTAACCACCACAGACAGACAGAAGGTTTTCAGTATATATCCCCAGCCTAACAACCACAGACAGACAGAAGGATTTCAGTAAATATCCCCAGCCTAACCATCACAGACAGACAGAAGGATTTCAGTAAATATCCACAGCCTAACCACCACAGACAGACAGAAGGATTTCAGTATATATCCCCAGCCTAACCACCACAGACAGACAGAAGGTTTTCAGTATATATCCCCAGCCTAACAACCACAGACAGACAGAAGGATTTCAGTAAATATCCCCAGCCTAACCATCACAGACAGACAGAAGGATTTCAGTAAATATCCACAGCCTAACCACCACAGACAGACAGAAGGATTTCAGTATATATCCCCAGCCTAACCACCACAGACAGACAGAAGGTTTTCAGTATATATCCCCAGCCTGACAACCACAGACAGACAGAAGGTTTTCAGTATATATCCCCAGCCTAACAACCACCGACAGACAGAAGGATTTCAGTATATATCCACAGGCTAGCCATCACAGACAGACTTCATTCATGAATACAATACTAAACACCTCCCTCTGCAACTGGATCCTTGTCACGTTCTGACCTTAGTTCTTTTGTTATGTCTTTGTTTTAGTATGGTCAGGGCGTGAGTTGTGGTGGGTTGTCTATGTTCTTTTTTCTATGATTTGGGATTTCAGTGTTTGGCCTGGTATGGTTCTCAATCAGAGGCAGCTGTCAATCGTTGTCCCTGATTGAGAACCATACTTAGGTAGCCTGTTTTCACCCTTGAGTTCTGAGTGATTATTTTCTGTTTTGTGTTTGTATTCTGCACCAGACAGAACTGTTTCGATTTCATTTCGTTCCCTTTGTTGTTTTATTCTTTAGTGTTCTGAGTTATAATAAATATCATGAACACTTACGACGCTGCGCATTGGTCCTCCGATCCTTCCTACTACTCCCCCTCGTCTGACTTCCTGATGGGGCGCTCCCAGGTGGTAAGGCTAGGAAACAACACATCCGCCATGCTGATCCTCAACACGGGGAACCGTCAGGGGTGCGTGCTCAGTCCCCTCCTGTATTCCCTTTTCACTAATGACAGCAATGGCCAGGCACGACTCCAACACAATCATTACGTTTGCCAGTGAGAAAACAGTGGTAGGCCTGATCACCGACAACAACGAGACAGCCTATAGAGAGGAGATCAGAGACCTGGCCGTGTGGTGCCAGAATAACAATCTCTCCCTCAACGTGATCAAGACTAAGGAGATGATTGTGGACTACAGGAAAAGGAGGACCGAGCACGCCCCCATTTTCATTGATGGGGCTGTAGTGGAGCAGGTTCAGAGCTTCAAGTTCCTTGGTGTCCACATTACCAACAAACTAACATGTTCCAAGCACACCAAGACAGTTGTGAAGGGGACTTGACAAAACCAATTCCCCCTCAGGAGACTGAAAAGATATGGCATGGGTCCTCAGATCCTCAAAAGGTTCTACAGCTGCAAAATCGAAAGCATCCTGACTGGATGCATCACTGCCTGGTACGGCAACTGCTCAGCCTCTGACCTACAGAGGGTAGTGCGTACGGCCCAGTACATCACTGGGGCAAAGCTGCCCGCCATCCAGGACCTCTATACCAGGCGGTGTCAGAGGAAGGCCCTAAAAATTGTCAAAGACCCCAGCCACCCCAGTCATAAACTGTTCTCTCTACTACCGCATGGCAAACGGTACCAGAGCACCAAGTCTAGGTCCAAGAGGCTTCTTAATTAACAGCTTCTCCCTCCAAGCCATAAGACTCCTGAACATTTAATGAAATGGCTACCCAGACTATTTGCATTGCCCCCCCCCCCCCCCCCTCCCACCACCCCCTTTAAGCTGCTGCTACATTCTGTTTATTTTCTATGCATAGTCACTTTAATAACTCTACCTTCATATTACCTCAATTACCTCGACTAGCGGGTGCCCCTGCACATTAACTCTGTACCGGTACCACCTGTATATAGCCTCGCTATTGCTATTTTACTGCTGCTCTTTAATTATTTGTTACTTTTATTTAATATTTTATTCAAGTATTTTTCTTAGCTGCATTGTTGGTTAAGGGCTTGCAAGTCAGCATTTCCCTGTAAGGTATGTTTCATCCCCTGTTTCATCCAGCACATAAATAACATTTGATTTGATTTGATTTGATTTGATTTGATAATACAGTACTGTACATACTGTAGCAAGGAAGACGACCAGTCAGTCAAACATAACAGGAGTTCAGCACTGGGATGACCAGTCAGTCAAACATAACAGGAGTTCAGCACTGGGACGACCAGTCAGTCAAACATAACAGGAATGAAACATGCAGTGTGAAGATATTTGTTTAGTTTCATTTTTAACATTTGACATCTCTTTTACATATGGATTTTATATCTCTCGTTCACAGTTTGCTGTCGTCCATCTTCACCTGTCGGTTGAGACGTCAGAATTAAAAAAAAGGTGATGATTTCTTCAAAGTGTACAGACAGAACCTTTAAAAAATTACATTGTCCAATAAATAAACTAATATATCAGTAAACTGGATCAATCACTCTGTATTCTGGTATATTTGTCAAGCTTGTCATAGGAATTAAAACAATTATCTCAGAGTAAAACCAGATAGACCTTGTTCAGAAAAAACATTTATTCTAAGGAGGGAAACAAACAGTTTTTCCCATGTCTGTCTCAGTAGTCACAAGACCATGTCGAGTCCTATCAGCTAAACTAAATCCTGTCTGTCTGTCTGTCTGTCTGTCTGTCTGTCTGTCTGTCTGTCTGTCTGTCTGCCTGCCTGCCTGCCTGCCTGCCTGCCTGCCTGCCTGCCTGCCTGTCTGTCTGTCTGTCTGTCTGTCTGTCTGTCTGTCTGTCTGTCTGTCTGTCTGTCTGTGCCTGCCTGTCTGTCTGTCTGTGCCTGTCTGTCTGTCTGTCTGCCTGCCTGTTCAAAAGGCCAGGTGGAGTCATAGTGTTTTTCAGAAACATAGGACAGACAGGGGGTTAGCACTGCTATAGGACAGACAGGGGGTTAGCACTGCTATAGGACAGACAGGGGGTTAGCACTGCTATAGGACAGACAGGGGTTAGCACTGCTATAGGACAGACAGGGGGTTAGCAATGTCATAGGAGAGACAGGGAGTTAGCACTGCTATAGGACAGACAGGAGGTTAGCACTGCTATAGGACAGACAGGGGGTTAGCACTGCTATAGGACAGACAGGGGGTTAGCACTGCTATAGGACAGACAGGGGGTTAGCACTGCTATAGGACAGACAGGGGGTTAGCACTGCTATAGGACAGACAGGGGGTTAGCACTGCTATAGGACAGGGAGTATTATCTGGAGACACACACACACACACACACACTCACTCGCGCACACCCACACCCACACACACACACTCGCACACACACACACACACACACACACACACACAAACACTTGCTCATACACACACACACACACACACTGGTAAACAGACAGACAGGTTTGTTGTTGACTTGGCAGGTTTGAGATCAGAGGTCTGAAACACTTTCTGCTGCCAGGCCCCCCAGAAACACTCACACACACACACATGGACACACACCTACACACACACACACACACACACACACAGTAAAGACATACACACTGCTAAATACTGAGTGACAGAATAGAAGGCTGTCAAAGCTCCTTTTAGCCCTGTCTGTCTCCCAGTCTCTCTACGGACCCATCTCTTCCCCTCCACTTCCCTAGCTCTCTCTCTCTGTGTGTGTGTGTGTGTGTGTGTGTGTGTGTGTGTGTGTGTGTGTGTGTGTCATCCATGAGCATACAAACCTGCCAGACTGTGTCAGTATTAGCATTAGTTTAGCCCAGAGGGCTAGGGAACGGAGAAATGAGAGGAGAGGAGATAAGAGGGCTGGGGTGTGGAGAGAGGAGTGGAGAGAAGTGGGCTCGGGAATGGAGAGAGGAGCGAAGAGGGATGAGAGAGGAGGAGGTGAGAAGAGGGAAGAGAGAAGAGAAGAGTGGAGGATGGGAGTGGAGTGGAGGGGAGTGGAAGGTCTTAGCTCCTTCTTAGATCATGGCAGGAGGCAGGCAGACTAGCTGCCACTGTCTGTCTGTCAGAGGAGGAGACATGGGGAGAGAGGTGGAATGCCTGGAGATGGACAGGAAGAGGGAGGGAGAGAGAAGAGAAGGGGGAGAAGCATGGACATGATTGGATAGGAGAAGGCTAGAAAGGATTGGATAGGAGAAGGGGGAGAGGACTGGAGAGGAGAAGGGGGAGAGGACTGGAGAGGGGAAGGGAGGGAGGACTGGAGAGGAGAAGGGGGAAAGGACTGGAGAGGGGAAGGGAGAGAGGACTGGAGAGGATAAGTGAGAGAGGACTGGAGAGGAGAAGGGGGAGAGGACTGGACTGGAGAGGAGAAGGGGGAGAGGACTGGAGAGGATAAGTGAGAGAGGACTGGAGAGGAGAAGGGGGAGAGGACTGGAGAGGAGAAGAGAGAGATGACTGGAGAGGGGAAGGGGGAGAGGACTGGAGAGTAGAAGGGGGAGAGGACTGGAGAGGAGAAGGGGGAGAGGACTGGAGAGGTCTGGAGAGGAGAAGGGGGAGAGGACTGGAGAGGAGAGGTGAGAGAGGACTGGAGAGGGGAAGGGAGAGAGGACTGGAGAGGAGATGGGGGAGAGGACTGGAGAGGAGAAGGGGGAGAGGACTGGAGAGGAGATGGGGATGAGGACTGTGGAGGAGAAGGGGGAGAGGACTGGAGAGGAGATGGGGGAGAGGACTGGAGAGGAGAAGGGAGAGAGGACTGGAGAGGAGAAGTGACAGAAGACTGGAGAGGAGAAGTGAGAGAGGACTGGAGAGGAGAAGGGAGAGAGGACTGGAGAGGGGAATCGAGAGAGGACTGGAGAGGAGAAGGGGGAGAGGACTGGAGAGAAGTGAGAGAGGCCTGGAGAGGAGAAGGGAGAGAGGACTGGAGAGGAGAAGAGGGAGAGGACTGGAGAGGAGAAGGGAGAGAGGACTGGAGAGGAGAAGGGAGAGAAGACTGGAGAGGAGAAGTGAGAGAAGACTGGAGAGGAGAAGTGAGAGAAGACTGGAGAGGGGAAGTGAGAGAGGACTGGAGAGGGGAAGGATGAGAGGTCCAGGTAGAGGAACAGAGTGTGGATAGGAGGAACAGAATGGTGGAGAAAGATAGGAAAGGAAGGGTGAGGTGGAGAAGAGAGAGAGGCAGAGAGAGGATATGAGATGGAGAGGGAGAGAGAGGAAGAGAGAGGGAGGGAGAGAGAGAAGATATGAGATGGAGAGGGAGAGAGAGAGAGAGGGTGAGAGAGGGGGCTACAGAGAGAGGGAGAGAGAGAGGGGATAGGAGAGGGAGAGAGAGAGAGGGGGCTAGAGAGAGAGAGAGAGAGAGGGAGAGAGAGAGGCAGAGAGAGAGGGAGAGAAAGAGAGGATAGGAGAGAGAGAGGCAGAGAGAGAGAGGATAGGAGATGGAGAGGCAGAGAGAGAGGCAGAGAGAGAGGCAGAGAGAGAGGCAGAGAGAGAGGGAGGATGGGAGAGGGAGAGAGAGAGAGGGGGAGAGAGGGGGCTATAGAGAGAGAGAGAGAGAGGGAGAGAGAGAGAGGGCTAGAGGGGGCTAGAGAGAGAGAGGGAGAGAGAGGATAGGAGATGTAGAGGGAGAGAGAGCGAGAGAGAGGGAGGGAGAGAGGCAGAGAGAGAGAGAGGATAGGAGATTGAGAGGGAGAGAGAGGGAGAGAGAGAGGCAGAGAGAGAGGATAGGAGATGGAGAGGGAGAGAGAGGGAGAGAGAGAGGGAGGGAGAGAGGCAGAGAGAGAGAGAGGATAGGAGATGGAGAGGGAGAGAGAGGGAGAGAGAGGGAGGGAGAAAAAGAGGATAGGAGATGGAAAGGGAGAGAGAGGGAGATAAAGAGAGGATGTGAGAGAGAGAGGCAGAGAGAGAGATGATAGGAGATTGAGAGGCAGAGAGAGAGGCAGAGAGAGAGGCAGAGAGAGAGGGAGAGAGAGAGAAAGAGAGAGGGAGAGAGAGGGAGAGAGAGAGGCAGAGAGAGAGGCAGAGAGAGGATAGGAGATGGAGTTTGAGAGAGAGGGAGAGAGAGGGAGGGAGAGAGAGAGGATATAAGATGGAGAGGGAGAGAGAGGGAGAGAGAGAGGGAGAGAGGCAGAGAGAGAGAGAGGATAGGAGATGGAGATGGAGAGAGAGAGGCAGAGAGAGAGGCAGAGAGAGGATAGGAGATGGAGAGGGAGAGAGAGGGTGAGAGAGGGAGGGAGAGAGAGAGGATAGGAGATGTAGAGGGAGAGAGAGAGGGAGAGAGAGGGATAGAAAGAGAGGATGGGAGAGAGAGAGGCAGAGAGAGAGAGGATAGGAGATGGAGAGGCAGAGAGAGAGGCAGAGAGAGAGGCAGAGAGAGAGGCAGAGAGAGAGGGAGAGAGAGGGAGAGAGAGAGGGAGAGAGAGAGGGAAAGAGAGAGGGAGAGAGAGGGAGAGAGAGGCAGAGAGAGAGGCAGAGAGAGGATAGGAGATGGAGAGGGAGAGAGAGGGAGAGAGAGGGAGGGAGAGAGAGAGGATAGGAGATGGAGAGGGAGAGAGGGAGAGAGAGAGGGAGAGAGAGGGAGAGAAAGTGAGGATAGGAGAGAGAGAGGCAGAGAGAGAGGCAGAGAGAGAGAGAGAGAGAGGGAAAGAGAGAGAGGGAGAGAGAGAGAGGCAGAGAGAGAGGCAGAGAGAGGCAGAGAGAGGAAGAGAGAGAGGGAGAGAGAGAGAGGGAGAGAGAGGGAGAGAGAGAGAGGGGGAGAGAGGGAGAGAGAGAGCGGGAGAGAGATGGAGTTTAAATGCACTAAGTCAGAGTGTTAGAACCTTAAGATGCAGAGTGAAGCAGGCCAGTGACAGTGGCGTGACAGTACTGAATTCACAGGGATTTACATCAGAAACACTGAGGGATTTAACACCAGTGAACTTGGCTTCATAAGGGCTACGCTATATTAGGACTTCATGAAGGTTTTCAGAAGGGTTATGTTAGGACTTCGTTAACGTTTTCAGAAGGGTTATGTTAGGACTTCATTAAGGTTTTCAAAAGGGTTATGTTAGGACTTCATGAAGGTTTTCAGAAGGGTTATGTTAGGACTTCATTAAGGTTTTCAGAAGGGTTATGTTAGGACTTCATTAAGGTTTTCAGAAGGGTTATGTTAGGACTTCATTAAGGTTTTCAGAAGGGTTATGTTAGGACTTCATTAAGGTTTTCAGAAGGGTTATGTTAGGACTTCATTAAGGTTTTCAGAAGGGTTATGTTAGGACTTCATTAAGGTTTTCAGAAGGGTTATGTTAGAACTTCATTAAGGTTTTCAGAAGGGTTATGTTAGGACTTCATTAAGGTTTTCAAAAGGGTTATGTTAGGACTTCATTAAGGTTTTCAGAAGGGTTATGTTAGGACTTTATTATATTTTCAGAAGGGTTACGGTCAGGTTATGTTTAAGACTTTTAAGGTGTTCAGAAGGGTTATGGTCGTGTTTGTTATAACTTTATTAAGGTTTTCAGAGGGTTACGGTCGGGCTTGGTAGGACTTTCATAAGGTTTCCATAAAGGTTACTATAGGGTTTGGTGTGACTTTCATAAGGTTTTGAGAAGGGTTAGGTTAGGGTTTGGTAGGACTTTCATAAGGTTTTGAGAAGGGTTACTTTTGGGTTTGGTAGGACTTTATTCATGTTTACAGCAGGGTTATGTTAGGGATTTGTAGGACTTTATTCATGTTTACAGCAGGGTTATGTTAGGGATTGGTAGGACTTTATTCATGTTTTCAGAAGGGTTATGTTAGGGATTTGTAGGACTTTATTCATGTTTACAGAAGGGTTATGTTAGGGATTGGTAGGACTTTATTCATGTTTTCAGAAGGGTTATGTTAGGGATTTGTAGGACTTTATTCATGTTTTCAGAAGGGTTATGTTAGGGATTTGTAGGACTTTATTTATGTTTTCAGAAGGGTTATGTTAGGGATTTGTAGGACTTTATTCATGTTTACAGAAGGGTTATGTTAGGGATTTGTAGGACTTTATTCATGTTTTCAGAAGGGTTATGTTAGGGATTTGTAGGACTTTATTCATGTTTTCAGAAGGGTTATATTAGGGATTTGTAGGACTTTATTCATGTTTTCAGAAGGGTTATGTTAGGGATTTGTAGGACTTTATTCATGTTTACAGAAGGGTTATGTTAGGGATTTGTAGGACTTTATTCATGTTTTCAGAAGGGTTATGTTAGGGATTTGTAGGACTTTATTCATGTTTTCAGAAGGGTTATATTAGGGATTTGTAGGACTTTATTCATGTTTTCAGAAGGGTTATGTTAGGGATTTGTAGGACTTTATTCATGTTTTCAGAAGGGTTATGTTAGGGATTTGTAGGACTTTATTCATGTTTTCAGAAGGGTTATGTTAGGGATTTGTAGGACTTTATTCATGTTTTCAGAAGGGTTATATTAGGGATTTGTAGGACTTTATTCATGTTTTCAGAAGGGTTATGTTAGGGATTTGTAGGACTTTATTCATGTTTTCAGAAGGGTTATGTTAGGGATTGGTAGGACTTTATTCATGTTTTCAGAAGGGTTATGTTAGGGATTGGTAGGACTTTATTCATGTTTTCAGAAGGGTTATGTTAGGGATTTGTAGGACTTTATTCATGTTTTCAGAAGGGTTATGTTAGGGATTTGTAGGACTTTATTCATGTTTTCAGAAGGGTTATGTTAGGGATTGGTAGGACTTTATTCATGTTTTCAGAAGGGTTATGTTAGGGATTTGTAGGACTTTATTTATGATTTCAGAAGGGTTATGTTAGGGATTTGTAGGACTTTATTCATGTTTTCAGAAGGGTTATGTTAGGGATTTGTAGGACTTTATTCATGTTTTCAGAAGGGTTATGTTAGGGATTTGTAGGACTTTATTCATGTTTTCAGAAGGGTTATGTTAGGGATTTGTAGGACTTTATTCATGTTTTCAGAAGGGTTATGTTAGGGATTTGTAGGACTTTATTCATGTTTTCAGAAGGGTTATGTTAGGGACTCTCATGAACTTAAGGACTGTCATGAAATGAAACTACATTATATCACATGAGACCTGATATTAACATCTATAAAGATGAATCTTCCACTGAACACACAGGTACTGTAAGCACACACTCTCTCCCTATGTTCACTCTTCCATTCTTCTCTCTCTCTCCCTATATTCAGTCTTCCATTCTTCTTCTCTCTCTCTCCCTATATTCACTCTTCCATTCTTCTTCTCTCTCTCTCCCTATATTCACTCTTCCATTCTTCTTCTCTCTCTCTCCCTATATTCACTCTTCCATTCTTCTTCTCTCTCTCTCCCTATATTCACTCTTCAATTCTTCTTCTCTCTCTCTCCCCATATTCACTCTTCCATTATTCTTCTCTCTCTCTCTCTCCCTATATTCACTCTTCCATTCTTCTCTCTCTCTCCCTATATTCACTCTTCCATTCTTCTTCTCTCTCTCCCTATATTCACTCTTCCATTCTTCTTTTCTCTCTCTCCCTATATTCACTCTTCCATTCTTCTTCTCTCTCTCTCCCTATATTCACTCTTCCATTATTATTCTCTCTCTCCCTTTCTCTCTCTCTGTCTGTCTCTGTCTGTCTCTCTCTCTCTCTGTCTCTCTGTCTCTCTCTCTCACTTTCTGTCTTTCTCTGTCTCTCTGTCTCTCCCCCTCTCTCCCTCTCTCTCTCTCTCCCTCTCTCTCTCTCTCTCTCTCTCTCTCTCTCTCGCTCTCTCTCTCTCTCTCTCTCTCTGTCTCTGTCTCTCTCTGTCTGTCAATTCAAGGGGCTTAATTGGCATGGGAAACATATGTTAACATTGCCAAAGCAAGTGAGGTAGATAATATACAAAAGTGAAATAAACAAAAATATGAACAGTAAACATTACACATACAGAGGTTTCAAAACAATAAAGACATTACAAATGTCATATTATATATATATATACAGTGTGGTAGCAATGTACAAATGGTTAAAGTACAAAAGGGAAAATAAATAAGCATAAATATGGGTTGTATTTACAATGGTGTTTGTTCTTCACTGGTTGCCCTTTTCTCGTGACAACGGGTCACAAATCTTGCTGCTGTGATGGCACACTGTGGAATTTCACCCAGTAGATATGGGAGTTCATCAAAATTGGATTTGTTTTCGAATTCTTTGTGGATCTGTGTAATCTGAGGGAAATATGTGTCTCTAATATGGTCATACATTTGGCACGGTGGCCTTTCTCAATAGCAAGGCTATGCTCACCGAGTCTGTACATAGCAAAAGATTTCCTTAAGTTTGTGTCAGTCATTCTGCCGCTGTGTACTCCATGTTTAGAGCCAAATAGAATTCTGGTTTGCTCAGTTTCTTTAGGTAATAATCTTTTTTGTTTTCTCATTTATTTTTATCGATGCTGGGCCAACTGTTCTCCGCCTTACGCAACTCCCAATCACTACCGGGTGTGATACAGCCTGGATTCAAACCAGGTTGTTTGTAGTGACGTCTCTAGCACTGTGATGTAGTGCCTGAGACCGCTGTGCCACTCGGGAGCTCATGATTTGTTTGGGTCTAATTGTGTTGCTGTCCTGGGGCTCTGTGGGGTGTGATTGTGTTTGTGAACAGAGCCCCAGGACCAGCTTGCTTAGGGGACTCTTCTCCAGGTTCATCGCTCTGTAGGTGATGGCTTTGTTATTGAAGGTTTGGGAATCGCTTCCTTTTAGGTGGTTGTAGAATTTAACAGCTCTTTTCTGGATTTTGGTAATTAGTGGGAATCGGCCTAATTCTGCTCTGCATGCATTATTTGGTGTTTTACATTGTACACAGGATATTTTTGCAGAATTCAGCATGCAGTCTCAATTTGGTGTTTGTACCATTTTGTGAATTCTTGTTTGGTGAGCGGACCCCAGTCCTCACAAACATAAAGGGCAATTGTTTCTATAACTAAACCATGTATTTTTAGCCAAATCCTAATTGGAATGTCGAATTTCATGTTGATTTTGATGGCATAGAAGGCCCTCTCTCTCACTGTGTCTCACTCTCTAACTTCCTCTCTTTTCTCCCTCTCTCTCTTTCTTCTAGTCTAATTCATATTCAACATGACACAGCCCTTTCCACCTTATCCTTGGCTAGGATCAGAGCTTCCCTACCCAGGGTATATATTTTTTAAATAATAAGTGTTTCACACACATGCTCGCCTTCCGTACCTACGTGTGTGACGGTATAAGGCCTCTGCTGTTTAAGCCATTTGTCACCTCGCCCTGAGTCTATCGCTGCCACGCACAACACACACACACACACACACACACGCACAACACACACACACACACACACACACACACACATGCCTTACACCCCCTCCCCGACCCCCACCCCCTCACACACACATCGCCCCCGTCAGCGCCTGCTTCTGTTTAGTGAAAAAAGTAATTACTTTTTCTGTGTGCCTCAGTGCCTTCAAAAGCCTCTCAGTGGACCCATTCCCCTGTGAGACGACAAAATTCACTTAAATAGCTTTTGAGAGACTAAGACGCTTATTATTACCAGCTGAAACTTTGATTGTTTATGTGTGTGTGTGTGTGTGTGTGTGTGTGTGTGTCAGTGACTGATTGGAGCTGGAACATAAAGGGCTATAATGGGTAAATAAGTCTGATCTAGTGTATCCTGTTTTGTTTGTGAGTGTTTTTCCCGGTGCTGAGTGAGCCCATGTCTTTGACTTGACTAACAAGGTAGAAAACAACGGAGGACATGAGGGATGTCGTAGTGGTTTAAGGTCGATGACGGGATGCATGTTTGTTGAGGATGTGGGCCTGTGCACACACACACTCACATACAAGCACACACATATACTCACAAAAACACACACACACACACTCACCAGTACGACAATTCCCTGCTGTGAGAATGACAAATAGCTCTTTCTCAGTGGGACAGGAATACCTCAGCAATGAAAAGTGGAATCCATAGGCTTTCATGCCTTTTCCCCAGACAGAACTCTCAATGGTGTGGAATGTAATCCGGACCTGTACATTCCTATAGCGTAGTGCTGTGTACTACAGGGACATTAGTCTCTGATATGAAGCCGTACATCTCATAGTAGCCTCACGGACATCTCACAGGGGAAAGCACTTGGGAGGGAAAGAGAGAGGGATGAATGAAGGAGTGAGGAGAGCCAAGGAAGTCTGGAGGGACTATTAACATAAACAATCATTTACTCTACTTGTCTCATATATACAGTGCATTTGCAAAGTATTCAGACCCCCGTGACTTTTTCCACATTTCACTATATTACAGCCTTATTCTAAAAAATAAAAATGTTTTCACTATCAATCTACATACAATACGCCATAAGGACATCACAATACCCCATAATGACATCACAATACCCCACAAGGACATCACAATACGCCATAAGGACATCACAATACGCCATAAGGACATCACAATACGCCATAAGGACATCACAATACGCCATAAGGACATCACAATACCCCATAAGGAAATCACAATACCCCATAATGACATCACAATACCCCATAAGGACATCACAATACCCCATAATGACATCACAATACCCCATAATGACATCACAATACGCCATAAGGACATCACAATACGCCATAAGGACATCACAATACCCCATAAGGAAATCACAATACCCCATAATGACATCACAATACCCCATAATGACATCTCAATACCCCATAAGGACATCACAATACCCCATAATGACATCTCAATACCCCATAAGGACATCACAATACCCCATAATGACATCACAATACCCCATAATGACATCTCAATACCCCATAAGGACATCACAATACCCCATAATGACATCACAATACCCCATAATGACATCACAATATCCCATAAGGACATCGCAATACCCCATAAGGAAATCACAGTACCGCATAAAGACATCACAATACCCCATAAGGACATCACAATACCCCATAAGGACATCCCAATACCCCACAAGGACATCCCAATACCCCATAATGACATCACAATACCCCATAAGGAAATCACAATACCCCATAATGACATCACAATACCCCATAAGGAAATCACAATACCACATAATGACATCACAATACGCCATAAGGACATCACAATACCCCATAAGGACATCACAATACCCCATAATGACATCACAATACCCCATAAGGACATCACAATACCCCATAATGACATCACAATACCCCATAAGGACATCACAATACCCCATAATGACATCACAATACCCCATAAGGACATCACAATACCCCATGATGACATCACAATACCCCATAATGACATCACAATACCCCATAAGGAAATCACAATACCACATAATGACATCACAATACGCCATAAGGACATCACAATACCCCATAATGACATCCCCATACCCCATAAGGACATCACAATACCCCATAATGACATCACAATACCCCATAAGGAAATCACAATACCCCATAATGACATCACAATACCCCATAATGACATCACAATACCCCATAATGACATCACAATACCCCATAAGGAAATCACAATACCCCATAAGG
Source organism: Oncorhynchus mykiss (assembly GCF_013265735.2). Classification (NCBI taxonomy): domain Eukaryota; kingdom Metazoa; phylum Chordata; class Actinopteri; order Salmoniformes; family Salmonidae; genus Oncorhynchus; species Oncorhynchus mykiss. Next base: position 76,492,759 of record NC_048574.1, read on the forward strand.
ACATCACAATACCCCATAAGGACATCACAATACCCCATAAAGACATCACAATACCCCTTAAGGACATCACAATACCCCATAAAGACATCACAATACCCCATAATGACATCACAATACCCCATAAGGACATCCCCATACCCCATAAGGACATCACAATACCCCATAAGGACATCACAATACCCCATAATGACATCACAATACCCCATAAGGACATCCCCATACCCCATAAGGACATCACAATACCCCATAATGACATCACAATACCCCATAAGGACATCACAATACCCCATAATGACATCACAATACCCCATGATGACATCACAATACCCCATGATGACATCACAATACCCCATAATGACATCACAATACCCCATAATGACATCACAATACCCCATAAGGACGACGCAAAAACACGTTTTTAGAAATGTTCTTGTACATTTATTTAAAAAAAGCTAAACTGATAAAATAATATTTACATTAGTATTCAGACCCTTTGCTATGAGACTAAAAATTGAGCTCAGGTGCATCCTGTTCCATTTATCATCCTTGAGATGTTTCTACAATTTGATTGGAGTCTGTCTTTGGTAAATTCAATTGATTGGATGTTTGAAAGCCAAACACCTGTTTTTCTAAAGTCCCACAGTTGACAGTTCATGTCAGGTCAAAAACCAAGCCAAGGTCAAAAACCAAGGAATTATCCTGAGAGCTCCGAGACAAGATTGTGTCGAGGCACAGATCTGGGGAAGGGTACCAAAACATTTCTGAAGCATTGAAGGTCCCCAAGAACACAGTGGCCTCTTCATTCTTAAATGGAAGAAGTTTGCAACCACCAAGACTCTTCCTAGAGCTGGCCGCCCGGCCAAACTGAGCAATCGGGGAAGAAGGGCCTTGGTCAGGGAGGTGACCAAGAACCCGATGGTCACTCTGACAGCACTCCAGAGTTCCTCTTTGGAGATGGGAGAATCTTTCAGAAGGACAACCATCTCTGCAGCACTCCACCAATCAGGCCTTTATGGTAGAGTGGCCAGACGAAAGCCACTCCTCAGTGAAAGGCACATGCCAGCCCTTTTGGAGTTTACCAAAAGGCACCTAAAGTACTTTCAGACCATGAGAAACAAGATTCTCTGGTCTGATGAAACCAAGATTGAACTCTTTGGCCTGAATGTCAAGTTTAACATCTGGAGGAACCTGGCACCATCCCTACGGTGAAGCATGGTGGTGGCAGCATCATGTGGTGGGGATGTTTTTCAGCTGCAGGGACTGGGAGACTAGTCAGGATCGAGGGAAAAATGAACGGAGCAAAGTACAGAGAGATCCTTGATGAAAACCTGCTTCAGAGCACTCAGGACCTCAGACTGGGGCAAAAGTTCACCTTCTAACAGGACAACGATCCTAAGTACACAGCCAAGACAACGCAGCAGTGGCTTTGGGACAAATCTATGAATGTCTTTGATTGGCCCAGCCAGAGCCCGGACTTGAACCCGATAAAAAATACCCGACCTGACCTGAAAATAGCTGTGCAGCGAAGCTCCCCATCCAATCTGACAGAGCTCGTGATGATCTGAAAAGAATGGGAGAAACACCCCAAATGCAGGTGTGCCAAGCTTGTAGAATCATACCCAAGAAGGCTGGGAGGCTGTAATCACTGCCAAAGGTGCTTCAGTCTGAATACTTATGTAAATGTGATATTTTAGTTGGGGGGGGGGGGGTTTGCAAACATTTCTGTAAAACAGTTTTTGCTTTGTCATAATGTGGTATTGTGTGTAGATTGATGACGAAAAAAAATGATTAATCAATTTTAGTATTTGGCTGTAACGTAACAAAATGTGGAGAAAAGGAAAGGGGTCTGATTACTTTCTGAATGCACCATGTATGTGTGTGTGTGCTGGAACACGTGTTCATGTCTCTGCGTACACAGTATGTGACGGATTTTGTAGATCATTTGTTATAATTGTATTTCTGTGTGTGTGTGTGTGTGTATGTGTGTGTGTGTGTGTGTGTGTGTATGTGTGTGTGTGTGTGTGTGTGTGTCCTTTCCTCTCCTTTGTGGCCAAGCAGACACAGACACTAATAGGGGCACTGAATTATGAAGCTGCAGACATTCAGCCCCTCTGGCTGCTCTCATGGCTTCATGCAACACACACAGACACACATCGCTCTCAGCTGTGGAACACTACTACGTGGGAGATTCCCCTTTTTCTTTCCTTTCATTGTTTCTTCTTCTCTGATCTTCTCTGCTCATATGTTCCTCCCTCTATTCTCTGTTCCGGGTAATGAGGTTTCTTTTCATACCTCCATCTGTTGAATATTTTAAGGAAGCGGATTGTTTCTCATTGCCCTCCTCTGTTGGAGTGTGTTGTACATGAATCACTGGGCCGCGGGACATCCTCCTTTAGTGGTGTGGAGGTGGAGGGAGAGACACATCCTCCTTCAGTGGTGTGGAGGTGGAGGTGGAGACACATCCTCCTTCAGTGGTGTGGAGGTGGAGGTGGAGACACATCCTCCTTTAGTGGTGTGGAGGTGGAGGTGGAGACACATCCTCCTTTAGTGGTGTGGAGGTGGAGACACATCCTCCTTCAGTGGTGTGGAGGTGGAGGTGGAGACACATCCTCCTTTAGTGGTGTGGAGGTGGAGGTGGAGACACATCCTCCTTTAGTGGTGTGGAGGTGGAGACACATCCTCCTTCAGTGGTGTGGAGGTGGAGGTGGAGACACATCCTCCTTTAGTGGTGTGGAGGTGGAGACACATCCTCCTTTAGTGGTGTGGAGGTGGAGACACATCCTCCTTCAGTGGTGTGGAGGTGGAGGTGGAGACACATCCTCCTTTAGTGGTGTGGAGGTGGAGGTGGAGACACATCCTCCTTTAGTGGTGTGGAGGTGGAGGTGGAGACACATCCTCCTTTAGTGGTGTGGAGGTGGAGACACATCCTCCTTTAGTGGTGTGGAGGTGGAGACGCATCCTCCTTTAGTGGTGTGGAGGTGGAGGTGGAGGGAGAGACACATCCTCCTTTAGTGGTGTGGAGGTGGAGGTGGAGACACATCCTCCTTTAGTGGTGTGGAGGTGGAGGTGGAGACACATCCTCCTTCAGTGGTGTGGAGGTGGAGGGAGAGACACATCCTCCTTTAGTGGTGTGGAGGTGGAGGTGGAGACACATCCTCCTTTAGTGGTGTGTAGGTGGAGGGAGAGACACATCCTCCTTCAGTGGTGTGGAGGTGGAGGGAGAGACACATCCTCCTTTAGTGGTGTGGAGGTGGAGGGAGAGACACATCCTCCTTTAGTGGTGTGGAGGTGGAGGGAGAGACACATCCTCCTTCAGTGGTGTGGAGGTGGAGGTGGAGACACATCCTCCTTTAGTGGTGTGGAGGTGGAGGTGGAGACACATCCTCCTTTAGTAGTGTGGAGGTGGAGGGAGAGACACATCCTCCTTTAGTGGTGTGGAGGTGGAGGGAGAGACACATCCTCCTTTAGTGGTGTGGAGGTGGAGGTGGAGACACATCCTCCTTTAGTGGTGTGGAGGTGGAGGTGGAGACACATCCTCCTGTAGTGGTGTGGAGGTGGAGGGAGGGACACATCCTCCTTTAGTGGTGTGGAGGTGGAGGTGGCCACACATCCTCCTTCAGTGGTGTGGAGGTGGAGGTGGAGACACATCCTCCTTTAGTGGTGTGGAGGTGGAGACACATCCTCCTTTAGTGGTGTGGAGGTGGAGACACATCCTCCTTCAGTGGTGTGGAGGTGGAGGTGGAGACACATCCTCCTTTAGTGGTGTGGAGGTGGAGGTGGAGACACATCCTCCTTTAGTGGTGTGGAGGTGGAGGTGGATACACATCCTCCTTTAGTGGTGTGGAGGTGGAGACACATCCTCCTTTAGTGGTGTGGAGGTGGAGACGCATCCTCCTTTAGTGGTGTGGAGGTGGAGGTGGAGGGAGAGACACATCCTCCTTTAGTGGTGTGGAGGTGGAGGTGGAGACACATCCTCCTTTAGTGGTGTGGAGGTGGAGGTGGAGACACATCCTCCTTCAGTGGTGTGGAGGTGGAGGGAGAGACACATCCTCCTTTAGTGGTGTGGAGGTGGAGGGAGAGACACATCCTCCTTTAGTGGTGTGGAGGTGGAGGTGGAGACACATCCTCCTTTAGTGGTGTGTAGGTGGAGGGAGAGACACATCCTCCTTCAGTGGTGTGGAGGTGGAGGGAGAGACACATCCTCCTTTAGTGGTGTGGAGGTGGAGGGAGAGACACATCCTCCTTTAGTGGTGTGGAGGTGGAGGGAGAGACACATCCTCCTTCAGTGGTGTGGAGGTGGAGGTGGAGACACATCCTCCTTTAGTGGTGTGGAGGTGGAGGTGGAGACACATCCTCCTTTAGTAGTGTGGAGGTGGAGGGAGAGACACATCCTCCTTTAGTGGTGTGGAGGTGGAGGGAGAGACACATCCTCCTTTAGTGGTGTGGAGGTGGAGGTGGAGACACATCCTCCTTTAGTGGTGTGGAGGTGGAGGTGGAGACACATCCTCCTGTAGTGGTGTGGAGGTGGAGGGAGGGACACATCCTCCTTTAGTGGTGTGGAGGTGGAGGTGGAGACACATCCTCCTTCAGTGGTGTGGAGGTGGAGGTGGAGACACATCCTCCTTTAGTGGTGTGGAGGTGGAGACACATCCTCCTTTAGTGGTGTGGAGGTGGAGACACATCCTCCTTCAGTGGTGTGGAGGTGGAGGTGGAGACACATCCTCCTTTAGTGGTGTGGAGGTGGAGGTGGAGACACATCCTCCTTTAGTGGTGTGGAGGTGGAGGTGGAGACACATCCTCCTTTAGTGGTGTGGAGGTGGAGACACATCCTCCTTTAGTGGTGTGGAGGTGGAGACGCATCCTCCTTTAGTGGTGTGGAGGTGGAGGTGGAGGGAGAGACACATCCTCCTTTAGTGGTGTGGAGGTGGAGGTGGAGACACATCCTCCTTTAGTGGTGTGGAGGTGGAGGTGGAGACACATCCTCCTTCAGTGGTGTGGAGGTGGAGGGAGAGACACATCCTCCTTTAGTGGTGTGGAGGTGGAGGGAGAGACACATCCTCCTTTAGTGGTGTGGAGGTGGAGGTGGAGACACATCCTCCTTTAGTGGTGTGTAGGTGGAGGGAGAGACACATCCTCCTTCAGTGGTGTGGAGGTGGAGGGAGAGACACATCCTCCTTTAGTGGTGTGGAGGTGGAGGGAGAGACACATCCTCCTTTAGTGGTGTGGAGGTGGAGGGAGAGACACATCCTCCTTCAGTGGTGTGGAGGTGGAGGTGGAGACACATCCTCCTTTAGTGGTGTGGAGGTGGAGGTGGAGACACATCCTCCTTTAGTAGTGTGGAGGTGGAGGGAGAGACACATCCTCCTTTAGTGGTGTGGAGGTGGAGGGAGAGACACATCCTCCTTTAGTGGTGTGGAGGTGGAGGTGGAGACACATCCTCCTTTAGTGGTGTGGAGGTGGAGGTGGAGACACATCCTCCTGTAGTGGTGTGGAGGTGGAGGGAGAGACACATCCTCCTTCAGTGGTGTGGAGGTGGAGGGAGAGACACATCCTCCTTTAGTGGTGTGGAGGTGGAGGGAGAGACACATCCTCCTTTAGTGGTGTGGAGGTGGAGGGAGAGACACATCCTCCTTCAGTGGTGTGGAGGTGGAGGTGGAGACACATCCTCCTTTAGTGGTGTGGAGGTGGAGGTGGAGACACATCCTCCTTTAGTAGTGTGGAGGTGGAGGGAGAGACACATCCTCCTTTAGTGGTGTGGAGGTGGAGGGAGAGACACATCCTCCTTTAGTGGTGTGGAGGTGGAGGTGGAGACACATCCTCCTTTAGTGGTGTGGAGGTGGAGGTGGAGACACATCCTCCTGTAGTGGTGTGGAGGTGGAGGGAGGGACACATCCTCCTTTAGTGGTGTGGAGGTGGAGGTGGCCACACATCCTCCTTCAGTGGTGTGGAGGTGGAGGTGGAGACACATCCTCCTTTAGTGGTGTGGAGGTGGAGACACATCCTCCTTTAGTGGTGTGGAGGTGGAGACACATCCTCCTTCAGTGGTGTGGAGGTGGAGGTGGAGACACATCCTCCTTTAGTGGTGTGGAGGTGGAGGTGGAGACACATCCTCCTTTAGTGGTGTGGAGGTGGAGGTGGATACACATCCTCCTTTAGTGGTGTGGAGGTGGAGACACATCCTCCTTTAGTGGTGTGGAGGTGGAGACGCATCCTCCTTTAGTGGTGTGGAGGTGGAGGTGGAGGGAGAGACACATCCTCCTTTAGTGGTGTGGAGGTGGAGGTGGAGACACATCCTCCTTTAGTGGTGTGGAGGTGGAGGTGGAGACACATCCTCCTTCAGTGGTGTGGAGGTGGAGGGAGAGACACATCCTCCTTTAGTGGTGTGGAGGTGGAGGGAGAGACACATCCTCCTTTAGTGGTGTGGAGGTGGAGGTGGAGACACATCCTCCTTTAGTGGTGTGTAGGTGGAGGGAGAGACACATCCTCCTTCAGTGGTGTGGAGGTGGAGGGAGAGACACATCCTCCTTTAGTGGTGTGGAGGTGGAGGGAGAGACACATCCTCCTTTAGTGGTGTGGAGGTGGAGGGAGAGACACATCCTCCTTCAGTGGTGTGGAGGTGGAGGTGGAGACACATCCTCCTTTAGTGGTGTGGAGGTGGAGGTGGAGACACATCCTCCTTTAGTAGTGTGGAGGTGGAGGGAGAGACACATCCTCCTTTAGTGGTGTGGAGGTGGAGGGAGAGACACATCCTCCTTTAGTGGTGTGGAGGTGGAGGTGGAGACACATCCTCCTTTAGTGGTGTGGAGGTGGAGGTGGAGACACATCCTCCTGTAGTGGTGTGGAGGTGGAGGGAGGGACACATCCTCCTTTAGTGGTGTGGAGGTGGAGGTGGAGACACATCCTCCTTCAGTGGTGTGGAGGTGGAGGTGGAGACACATCCTCCTTTAGTGGTGTGGAGGTGGAGACACATCCTCCTTTAGTGGTGTGGAGGTGGAGACACATCCTCCTTCAGTGGTGTGGAGGTGGAGGTGGAGACACATCCTCCTTTAGTGGTGTGGAGGTGGAGGTGGAGACACATCCTCCTTTAGTGGTGTGGAGGTGGAGGTGGAGACACATCCTCCTTTAGTGGTGTGGAGGTGGAGACACATCCTCCTTTAGTGGTGTGGAGGTGGAGACGCATCCTCCTTTAGTGGTGTGGAGGTGGAGGTGGAGGGAGAGACACATCCTCCTTTAGTGGTGTGGAGGTGGAGGTGGAGACACATCCTCCTTTAGTGGTGTGGAGGTGGAGGTGGAGACACATCCTCCTTCAGTGGTGTGGAGGTGGAGGGAGAGACACATCCTCCTTTAGTGGTGTGGAGGTGGAGGGAGAGACACATCCTCCTTTAGTGGTGTGGAGGTGGAGGTGGAGACACATCCTCCTTTAGTGGTGTGTAGGTGGAGGGAGAGACACATCCTCCTTCAGTGGTGTGGAGGTGGAGGGAGAGACACATCCTCCTTTAGTGGTGTGGAGGTGGAGGGAGAGACACATCCTCCTTTAGTGGTGTGGAGGTGGAGGGAGAGACACATCCTCCTTCAGTGGTGTGGAGGTGGAGGTGGAGACACATCCTCCTTTAGTGGTGTGGAGGTGGAGGTGGAGACACATCCTCCTTTAGTAGTGTGGAGGTGGAGGGAGAGACACATCCTCCTTTAGTGGTGTGGAGGTGGAGGGAGAGACACATCCTCCTTTAGTGGTGTGGAGGTGGAGGTGGAGACACATCCTCCTTTAGTGGTGTGGAGGTGGAGGTGGAGACACATCCTCCTGTAGTGGTGTGGAGGTGGAGGGAGGGACACATCCTCCTTTAGTGGTGTGGAGGTGGAGGTGGAGACACATCCTCCTTCAGTGGTGTGGAGGTGGAGGTGGAGACACATCCTCCTTTAGTGGTGTGGAGGTGGAGTGAGGGACACATCCTCCCTTAGTGGTGTGGAGGTGGAGGTGGAGACACATCCTCCTTTAGTGGTGTGGAGGGGGAGGTGGAGGTGGAGACACATCCTCCTTCAGTGGTGTGGAGGTGGAGGTGGAGACACATCCTCCTTTAGTGGTGTGGAGGTGGAGACACATCCTCCTTTAGTGGTGTGGAGGTGGAGACACATCCTCCTTTAGTGGTGTGGAGGTGGAGGTGGAGGTGGAGACACATCCTCCTTTAGTGGTGTGGAGGTGGAGGGAGAGACACATCCTCCTTTAGTGGTGTGGAGGTGGCGGGAGAGACACATCCAACCTTTAGTGGTGTGGAGGTGGAGGGAGAGACACATCCTCCGTTAGTGGTGTGGAGGTGGAGGGAGAGACACATCCAACCTTTAGTGGTGTGGAGGTGGAGGTGGAGACACATCCTCCTTTAGTGGTGTGGAGGGAGAGACACATCCTCCTTCAGTGGTGTGGAGGTGGAGGTGGAGACACATCCTCCTTTAGTGGTGTGGAGGTGGAGACACATCCAACCTTTAGTGGTGTGGAGGTGGAGACACATCCTCCTTTAGTGGTGTGGAGGTGGAGGGAGAGACACATCCTCCTTCAGTGGTGTGGAGGTGGAGACACATCCTCCTTTAGTGGTGTGGAGGTGGAGGTGGAGACACATCCTCCTTTAGTGGTGTGGAGGTGGAGACACATCCTCCTTTAGTGGTGTGGAGGTGGAGGTGGAGACACATCCTCCTTTAGTGGTGTGGAGGTGGAGGGAGAGACACATCCTCCTTCAGTGGTGTGGAGGTGGAGGTGGAGACACATCCTCCTTTAGTGGTGTGGAGGTGGAGGTGGAGACACATCCTCCTTTAGTGGTGTGGAGGTGGAGGTGGAGGTGGAGACACATCCTCGTTTAGTGGTGTGGTGGTGGAGGTGGAGACACATCCTCCTTTAGTGGTGTGGAGGTGGAGGGAGAGACACATCCTTCAGTGGTGTGGAGGTGGAGGTGGTGGTGGAGGAACACATCCTCCTTTAGTGGTGTGGAGGTGGAGGGAGAGACACATCCTCCTTTAGTGGTGTGGTGGTGGAGACACATCCTCCTTTAGTGGTGTGGAGGTGGAGGGAGAGACACATCCTCCTTCAGTGGTGTGGAGTTGGAGACACATCCTCCTTTAGTGGTGTGGAGGTGGAGACACATCCTCCTTTAGTGGTGTGGAGGTGGAGGTGGAGACACATCCTCCTTTAGTGGTGTGGAGGTGGAGGGAGAGACACATCCTCCTTCAGTGGTGTGGAGGTGGAGGTGGAGACACATCCTCCTTTAGTGGTGTGGAGGTGGAGGTGGAGACACATCCTCCTTTAGTGGTGTGGAGGTGGAGGTGGAGGTGGAGACACATCCTCGTTTAGTGGTGTGGAGGTGGAGGTGGAGACACATCCTCCTTTAGTGGTGTGGAGGTGGAGGGAGAGACACATCCTCCTTCAGTGGTGTGGAGGTGGAGGTGGAGGTGGAGGAACACATCCTCCTTTAGTGGTGTGGAGGTGGAGGGAGAGACACATCCTCCTTTAGTGGTGTGGTGGTGGAGACACATCCTCCTTTAGTGGTGTGGAGGGAGAGGGAGAGACACATCCTCCTTTAGTGGTGTGGAGGTGGAGACACATCCTCCTTTAGTGGTGTGGAGGTGGAGGGAGAGACACATCCTTCTTCAGTGGTGTGGAGGTGGAGGTGGAGACACATCCTCCTTTAGTGGTGTGGAGGTGGAGGTGGAGGTGGAGGTGGAGACACATCCTCCTTTAGTGGTCTGGAGGTGGAGGTGGAGGTGGAGACACATCCTTCTTCAGTGGTGTGGAGGTGGAGGTGGAGACACATCCTCCTTTAGTGGTGTGGAGGTGGAGGTGGAGGTGGAGACACATCCTCCTTTAGTGGTGTGGAGGTGGAGGTGGAGGTGGAGACACATCCTTCTTCAGTGGTGTGGAGGTGGAGGGAGAGACACATCCTCCTTTAGTGGTGTGGAGGTGGAGGGAGAGACACATCCTCCTTTAGTGGTGTGGAGGTGGAGGGAGAGACACATCCTCCTTTAGTGGTGTGGAGGTGGAGGGAGAGACACATCCTCCTTCAGTGGTGTGGAGGTGGAGGGAGAGACACATCCTCCTTTAGTGGTGTGGAGGTGGAGACACATCCTCCTTTAGTGGTGTGGAGGTGGAGGGAGAGACACATCCTCCTTCAGTGGTGTGGAGGTGGAGACACATCCTCCTTTAGTGGTGTGGAGGTGGAGGTGGAGACACATCCTCCTTTAGTGGTGTGGAGGTGGAGACACATCCTCCTTTAGTGGTGTGGAGGTGGAGGTGGAGACACATCCTCCTTTAGTGGTGTGGAGGTGGAGGGAGAGACACATCCTCCTTCAGTGGTGTGGAGGTGGAGGTGGAGACACATCCTCCTTTAGTGGTGTGGAGGTGGAGGTGGAGACACATCCTCCTTTAGTGGTGTGGAGGTGGAGGTGGAGGTGTAGACACATCCTCGTTTAGTGGTGTGGAGGTGGAGGTGGAGACACATCCTCCTTTAGTGGTGTGGAGGTGGAGGGAGAGACACATCCTCCTTCAGTGGTGTGGAGGTGGAGGTGGAGGTGGAGGAACACATCCTCCTTTAGTGGTGTGGAGGTGGAGGGAGAGACACATCCTCCTTTAGTGGTGTGGTGGTGGAGACACATCCTCCTTTAGTGGTGTGGAGGGAGAGGGAGAGACACATCCTCCTTTAGTGGTGTGGAGGTGGAGACACATCCTCCTTTATTGGTGTGGAGGTGGAGGGAGAGACACATCCTTCTTCAGTGGTGTGGAGGTGGAGGTGGAGACACATCCTCCTTTAGTGGTGTGGAGGTGGAGGTGGAGGTGGAGACACATCCTCCTTTAGTGGTGTGGAGGTGGAGGTGGAGGTGGAGACACATCCTTCTTCAGTGGTGTGGAGGTGGAGGTGGAGACACATCCTCCTTTAGTGGTGTGGAGGTGGAGGTGGAGGTGGAGACACATCCTCCTTTAGTGGTGTGGAGGTGGAGGTGGAGGTGGAGACACATCCTTCTTCAGTGGTGTGGAGGTGGAGGGAGAGACACATCCTCCTTTAGTGGTGTGGAGGTGGAGGGAGAGACACATCCTCCTTCAGTGGTGTGGAGGTGGAGGGAGAGACACATCCTCCTTTAGTGGTGTGGAGGTGGAGGTGGAGACACATCCTCCTTTAGTGGTGTGGAGGTGGAGGGAGAGACACATCCTCCTTCAGTGGTGTGGAGGTGGAGTGAGAGACACATCCTCCTTTAGTGGTGTGGAGGTGGAGGTGGAGACACATCCTCCTTTAGTGGTGTGGAGGTGGAGGGAGAGACACATCCTCCTTCAGTGGTGTGGAGGTGGAGACACATCCTCCTTTAGTGGTGTGGAGGTGGAGGGAGAGACACATCCTCCTTTAGTGGTGTGGAGGTGGAGACACATCCTCCTTTAGTGGTGTGGAGGTGGAGGGAGAGACACATCCTCCTTTAGTGGTGTGGAGGTGAAGGGAGAGACACATCCTCCTTTAGTGGTGTGGAGGGAGAAACATCCTCCTTTAGCGGTGTGGAGGTGAAGACACATCCTCCTTTAGTGGTGTGGAGGTGGAGGGAGAGATACATCCTCCTTTAGTGGTGTGGAGGTGGAGACACATCCTCCTTTAGTGGTGTGGAGGTGGAGGGAGAGACACATCCTCCTTTAGTGGTGTGGAGGTGGAGGGAGAGACACATCCTCCTTTAGTGGTGTGGAGGTGGAGGTGGAGGTGGAGACACATCCTCCTTCAGTGGTGTGGAGGTGGAGGTGGAGACACATCCTCCTTTAGTGGTGTGGAGGTGGAGGGAGAGACACATCCTCCTTTAGTGGTGTGGAGGTGGAGGGAGAGACACATCCTCCTTTAGTGGTGTGGAGGTGGAGGGAGAGACACATCCTCCTTTAGTGGTGTGGAGGTGGAGGTGGAGGTGGAGACACATCCTCCTTCAGTGGTGTGGAGGTGGAGGTGGAGACACATCCTCCTTTAGTGGTGTGGAGGTGGAGGGAGAGACACATCCTCCTTTAGTGGTGTGGAGGTGGAGGGAGAGACACATCCTCCTTCAGTGGCGTGGAGGTGGAGGTGGAGAGACATCCTCCTTTAGTGGTGTGGAGGTGGAGACACATCCTCATTTAGTGGTGTGGAGGTGGAGACACATCCTCCTTTAGTGGTGTGGATGTGGAGACACATCCTCCTTTAGTGGTGTGGAGGTGGAGGGAGGGACACATCCTCCTTTAGTGGTGTGGAGGTGGAGGTGGAGGTGGAGACACATCCTCATTTAGTGGTGTGGAGGTGGAGGTGGAGGTGGAGACACATCCTCATTTAGTGGTGTGGAGGTGGAGGGAGAGACACATCCTCCTTTAGTGGTGTGGAGGTGGAGGGAGGGACACATCCTCCTTTAGTGGTGTGGAGGTGGAGACACATCCTCCTTTAGTGGTGTGGAGCTGGAGGGAGAGACACATCCTCCTTTAGTGGTGTGGAGGTGGAGGGAGAGACACATCCTCCTTTAGTGGTGTGGAGGTGGAGGGAGAGACACATCCAACCTTTAGTGGTGTGGAGGTGGAGGGAGAGACACATCCTCCTTTAGTGGTGTGGAGGTGGAGACACATCCTCATTTAGTGGTGTGGAGGGAGAGACACATCCTCCTTTAGTGGTGTCGAGGTGGAGGGAGAGACACATCCTCCTTCAGTGGTGTGGAGGTGGAGACACATCCTCCTTTAGTGGTGTGGAGGTGGAGGGAGAGACACATCCTCCTTTAGTGGTGTGGAGGTGGAGACACATCCTCCTTTAGTGGTGTGGAGGTGGAGGGAGAGACACATCCTCCTTTAGTGGTGTGGAGGTGGAGACACATCCTCCTTTAGTGGTGTGGAGGTGGAGGGAGAGACACATCCTCCTTTAGTGGTGTGGAGGTGGAGACACATCCTCCTTTAGTGGTGTGGAGGTGGAGGGAGAGACACATCCTCCTTTAGTGGTGTGGAGGTGGAGGGAGGGACACATCCTCCTTTAGTGGTGTGGAGGTGGAGGTGGAGGTGGAGACACATCCTCATTTAGTGGTGTGGAGGTGGTGGTGGAGGTGGAGACACATCCTCATTTAGTGGTGTGGAGGTGGAGGGAGAGACACATCCTCCTTTAGTGGTGTGGAGGTGGAGGGAGGGACACATCCTCCTTTAGTGGTGTGGAGGTGGAGACACATCCTCCTTTAGTGGTGTGGAGGTGGAGGGAGAGACACATCCTCCTTTAGTGGTGTGGAGGTGGAGGGAGAGACACATCCTCCTTTAGTGGTGTGGAGGTGGAGGGAGAGACACATCCTCCTTCAGTGGTGTGGAGGTGGAGACACATCCTCATTTAGTGGTGTGGAGGGAGAGACACATCCTCATTTAGTGGTGTGGAGGGAGAGACACATCCTCCTTTAGTGGTGTGGAGGTGGAGACACATCCTCATTTAGTGGTGTGGAGGGAGAGACACATCCTCCTTTAGTGGTGTGGAGGTGGAGACACATCCTCATTTAGTGGTGTGGAGGGAGAGACACATCCTCCTTTAGTGGTGTGGAGGGAGAGACACATCCTCATTTAGTGGTGTGGAGGTGGAGACACATCCTCCTTCAGTGGTGTGGAGGGAGAGACACATCCTCCTTTACTGGTGTGGAGGTGGAGACACATCCTCATTTAGTGGTGTGGAGGGAGAGACACATCCTCCTTTAGTGGTGTGGAGGGAGAGACACATCCTCCTTTAGTGGTGTGGAGGGAGAGACACATACTCCTTTAGTGGTGTGGAGGTGGAGACACATCCTCATTTAGTGGTGTGGAGGGAGAGACACATCCTCCTTTAGTGGTGTGGAGGTGGAGACACATCCTCATTTAGTGGTGTGGAGGGAGAGACACATCCTCCTTTAGTGGTGTGGAGGTGGAGACACATCCTCCTTTAGTGGTGTGGAGGTGGAGGTGGAGGTGGAGACACATCCTTCTTCAGTGGTGTGGAGGTGGAGACACATCCTCCTTTAGTGGTGTGGAGGTGGAGGTGGAGGTGGAGACACATCCTCCTTTAGTGGTGTGGAGGTGGAGGTGGAGGTGGAGACACATCCTTCTTCAGTGGTGTGGAGGTGGAGGGAGAGACACATCCTCCTTTAGTGGTGTGGAGGTGGAGGGAGAGACACATCCTCCTTCAGTGGTGTGGAGGTGGAGGGAGAGACACATCCTCCTTTAGTGGTGTGGAGGTGGAGGTGGAGACACATCCTCCTTTAGTGGTGTGGAGGTGGAGGGAGAGACACATCCTCCTTCAGTGGTGTGGAGGTGGAGGGAGAGACACATCCTCCTTTAGTGGTGTGGAGGTGGAGGTGGAGACACATCCTCCTTTAGTGGTGTGGAGGTGGAGGGAGAGACACATCCTCCTTCAGTGGTGTGGAGGTGGAGACACATCCTCCTTTAGTGGTGTGGAGGTGGAGGGAGAGACACATCCTCCTTTAGTGGTGTGGAGGTGGAGACACATCCTCCTTTAGTGGTGTGGAGGTGGAGGGAGAGACACATCCTCCTTTAGTGGTGTGGAGGTGAAGGGAGAGACACATCCTCCTTTAGTGGTGTGGAGGGAGAAACATCCTCCTTTAGCGGTGTGGAGGTGGAGACACATCCTCCTTTAGTGGTGTGGAGGTGGAGGGAGAGATACATCCTCCTTTAGTGGTGTGGAGGTGGAGACACATCCTCCTTTAGTGGTGTGGAGGTGGAGGGAGAGACACATCCTCCTTTAGTGGTGTGGAGGTGGAGGGAGAGACACATCCTCCTTTAGTGGTGTGGAGGTGGAGGTGGAGGTGGAGACACATCCTCCTTCAGTGGTGTGGAGGTGGAGGTGGAGACACATCCTCCTTTAGTGGTGTGGAGGTGGAGGGAGAGACACATCCTCCTTTAGTGGTGTGGAGGTGGAGGGAGAGACACATCCTCCTTTAGTGGTGTGGAGGTGGAGGGAGAGACACATCCTCCTTTAGTGGTGTGGAGGTGGAGGTGGAGGTGGAGACACATCCTCCTTCAGTGGTGTGGAGGTGGAGGTGGAGACACATCCTCCTTTAGTGGTGTGGAGGTGGAGGGAGAGACACATCCTCCTTTAGTGGTGTGGAGGTGGAGGGAGAGACACATCCTCCTTCAGTGGCGTGGAGGTGGAGGTGGAGAGACATCCTCCTTTAGTGGTGTGGAGGTGGAGACACATCCTCATTTAGTGGTGTGGAGGTGGAGACACATCCTCCTTTAGTGGTGTGGATGTGGAGACACATCCTCCTTTAGTGGTGTGGAGGTGGAGGGAGGGACACATCCTCCTTTAGTGGTGTGGAGGTGGAGGTGGAGGTGGTGTGGAGGTGGAGGTGGAGGTGGAGACACATCCTCATTTAGTGGTGTGGAGGTGGAGGGAGAGACACATCCTCCTTTAGTGGTGTGGAGGTGGAGGGAGGGACACATCCTCCTTTAGTGGTGTGGAGGTGGAGACACATCCTCCTTTAGTGGTGTGGAGCTGGAGGGAGAGACACATCCTCCTTTAGTGGTGTGGAGGTGGAGGGAGAGACACATCCTCCTTTAGTGGTGTGGAGGTGGAGGGAGAGACACATCCAACCTTTAGTGGTGTGGAGGTGGAGGGAGAGACACATCCTCCTTTAGTGGTGTGGAGGTGGAGGGAGAGACACATCCAACCTTTAGTGGTGTGGAGGTGGAGGGAGAGACACATCCTCCTTTAGTGGTGTGGAGGTGGAGACACATCCTCATTTAGTGGTGTGGAGGGAGAGACACATCCTCCTTTAGTGGTGTCGAGGTGGAGGGAGAGACACATCCTCCTTCAGTGGTGTGGAGGTGGAGACACATCCTCCTTTAGTGGTGTGGAGGTGGAGGGAGAGACACATCCTCCTTTAGTGGTGTGGAGGTGGAGACACATCCTCCTTTAGTGGTGTGGAGGTGGAGGGAGAGACACATCCTCCTTTAGTGGTGTGGAGGTGGAGACACATCCTCCTTTAGTGGTGTGGAGGTGGAGGGAGAGACACATCCTCCTTTAGTGGTGTGGAGGTGGAGACACATCCTCCTTTAGTGGTGTGGAGGTGGAGGGAGAGACACATCCTCCTTTAGTGGTTTTGAGGTGGAGGGAGGGACACATCCTCCTTTAGTGGTGTGGAGGTGGAGGTGGAGGTGGAGACACATCCTCATTTAGTGGTGTGGAGGTGGAGGTGGAGGTGGAGACACATCCTCATTTAGTGGTGTGGAGGTGGAGGGAGAGACACATCCTCCTTTAGTGGTGTGGAGGTGGAGGGAGGGACACATCCTCCTTTAGTGGTGTGGAGGTGGAGACACATCCTCCTTTAGTGGTGTGGAGGTGGAGGGAGAGACACATCCTCCTTTAGTGGTGTGGAGGTGGAGGGAGAGACACATCCTCCTTTAGTGGTGTGGAGGTGGAGGGAGAGACACATCCTCCTTCAGTGGTGTGGAGGTGGAGACACATCCTCATTTAGTGGTGTGGAGGGAGAGACACATCCTCATTTAGTGGTGTGGAGGGAGAGACACATCCTCCTTTAGTGGTGTGGAGGTGGAGACACATCCTCATTTAGTGGTGTGGAGGGAGAGACACATCCTCCTTTAGTGGTGTGGAGGTGGAGACACATCCTCATTTAGTGGTGTGGAGGGAGAGACACATCCTCCTTTAGTGGTGTGGAGGGAGAGACACATCCTCATTTAGTGGTGTGGAGGTGGAGACACATCCTCCTTCAGTGGTGTGGAGGGAGAGACACATCCTCCTTTACTGGTGTGGAGGTGGAGACACATCCTCATTTAGTGGTGTGGAGGGAGAGACACATCCTCCTTTAGTGGTGTGGAGGGAGCGACACATCCTCCTTTAGTGGTGTGGAGGGAGAGACACATCCTCCTTTAGTGGTGTGGAGGTGGAGACACATCCTCATTTAGTGGTGTGGAGGGAGAGACACATCCTCCTTTAGTGGTGTGAAGGGAGAGACACATCCTCCTTTAGTGGTGTGGAGGTGGAGACACATCCTTCTTTAGTGGTGTGGAGGTGGAGACACATCCTCATTTAGTGGTGTGGAGGGAGAGACACATCCTCCTTTAGTGGTGTGGAGGTGGAGACACATCCTCATTTAGTGGTGTGGAGGGAGAGACACATCCTCCTTTAGTGGTGTGGAGGGAGAGACACATCCTCCTTTAGTGGTGTGAAGGGAGAGACACATCCTCCTTTAGTGGTGTGGAGGTGGAGACACATCCTTCTTTAGTGGTGTGGAGGTGGAGACACATCCTCATTTAGTGGTGTGGAGGGAGAGACACATCCTCCTTTAGTGGTGTGGAGGTGGAGACACATCCTCATTTAGTGGTGTGGAGGGAGAGACACATCCTCCTTTAGTGGTGTGGAGGTGGAGACACATCCTCCTTCAGTGGTGTGGAGGTGGAGGGAGGGACACATCCTCCTTTAGTGGTGTGGAGGTGGAGGTGGAGACACATCCTCCTTTAGTGGTGTGGCGGTGGAGGTGGAGGTGGAGGGAGAGACACATCCTCCTTTAGTGGTGTGGAGGTGGAGGGAGGGACACATCCTCCTTTAGTGGTGTGGAGGTGGAGGGAGGGACACATCCTCCTTTAGTGGTGTGGAGGTGGAGGGAGAGACACATCCTCCTTTAGTGGTGTGGAGGTGGAGACACATCCTCCTTTAGTGGTGTGGAGGTGGAGACACATCCTCCTTTAGTGGTGTGGAGGTGGAGGGAGAGACACATCCTCCTTTAGTGGTGTGGAGGTGGAGGGAGGGACACATCCTCCTTTAGTGGTGTGGAGGTGGAGGTGGAGACACATCCTCATTTAGTGGTGTGGAGGTGGAGGTGGAGGTGGAGACACATCCTCATTTAGTGGTGTGGAGGTGGAGGGAGAGACACATCCTCCTTTAGTGGTGTGGAGCTGGAGGGAGGGACACATCCTCCTTTAGTGGTGTGGAGGTGGAGACACATCCTCCTTTAGTGGTGTGGAGGTGGAGGGAGAGACACATCCTCCTTTAGTGGTGTGGAGGTGGAGGGAGAGACACATCCTCCTTTAGTGGTGTGGAGGTGGAGGGAGAGACACATCCTCCTTCAGTGGTGTGGAGGGAGAGACACATCCTCCTTTACTGGTGTGGAGGTGGAGACACATCCTCATTTAGTGGTGTGGAGGGAGAGACACATCCTCCTTTAGTGGTGTGGAGGTGGAGACACATCCTCATTTAGTGGTGTGGAGGGAGAGACACATCCTCCTTTAGTGGTGTGGAGGGAGAGACACATCCTCATTTAGTGGTGTGGAGGTGGAGACACATCCTCCTTCAGTGGTGTGGAGGGAGAGACACATCCTCCTTTACTGGTGTGGAGGTGGAGACACATCCTCATTTAGTGGTGTGGAGGGAGAGACACATCCTCCTTTAGTGGTGTGGAGGGAGAGACACATCCTCCTTTAGTGGTGTGGAGGGAGAGACACATCCTCCTTTAGTGGTGTGGAGGTGGAGACACATCCTCATTTAGTGGTGTGGAGGGAGAGACACATCCTCCTTTAGTGGTGTGAAGGGAGAGACACATCCTCCTTTAGTGGTGTGGAGGTGGAGACACATCCTCCTTTAGTGGTGTGGAGGTGGAGACACATCCTCATTTAGTGGTGTGGAGGGAGAGACACATCCTCCTTTAGTGGTGTGGAGGTGGAGACACATCCTCATTTAGTGGTGTGGAGGGAGCG
>NC_048574.1:76513946-76516446 GCF_013265735.2 Oncorhynchus mykiss
GGGAGAGGTTGAGAGAGAGAGAGGGGAGAGATAGAGGTTGAGAGAGTGTCTCTGAGAGTCCTTCACTCTTCGACCTTTTGATCACCATTGACTCCTCGTCTTTAAATAAGAGCGGAGAGAGAGATAGAACAGCGAGATGTTTCACAACACCACCACTAATTACCTTCAGGTCAGGCAATTAAAGCCAGTGGTGCTGTGATGTGAAGGAAGCTACTTTCATCTGAGACTGTATGAAAGTAAACCCCACTTCTCTTTGAACAGACATGAGGCCTTCTGGCAGACACTGCCATTGTGTTGCACTACTGTGAAAGATATACCACTACTATAATGTACCAATATTATACAATAATATGCCAATACTATAGCAATACTATGCCAATACTATGTCAATACTGTGCCAATACATTGCCAATACTATACCAATACTATAACAATACCATACCAATACCATACCAATACCATGCCAGAACCATACCAGTACCATGCCAGTACTATGCCAATACTATACCAATACTATACAAATACTATTCCAATACCATACAAATACCATCCCAGTACTATACCAATACTATGCCAGTACTATGCCAGGACAATGCCAATAATATGCCAGCACTATGCCAATACTATACCAATACTATAACAATACCAAACCAATACCATGCCAGTACTATCCCAATACTATGCCAAAACTATGCCAATACTATACCAATACCATGTCAGTACTACGCCAGTACTTTGCCAAAACTATGCCAATACTATACCAATACTATACCAATACCATGCCAGTACTATGCCAGTACTATGCCAATAATATGCCAGTATCATGCCAATACTATCCCAATACTCTGCCAGTACTTTGCCAAAACTATTCCAATACTATGCCAGTACTATGCCAATACTATGCCAGTGCTATGCCAGTACTATACCAGTACTATAGCAGTACTATACCAGTACTCTGCCAGTACTATGCCAATACTATTCCAGTACTATAAAAATACTATGCCAATATTATGCCAGCACTATGCCAGAACTATGCCGATACTATACCAATACTATGCTAGAACTATGCCAATACTATGCCAGTACTATGCCAATACTATACCAGTACTATACCAATGCTATGCCAGTACTATGCCAATACTATACCAATACTATACCAATACTATGCCAGTACTATACCAATACTATGCCAGTACTATACCAGTACTATACCAATACTATGTGGTACTATACCAGTACTATCCCAGTACTATGCCAGTACCATGTCAGTAGTATCCCTCTATTATGCCAGTACCACGCCAATACCATGCCAGAACTATGCCAGTACTATTCCAGTACTATGCCAATACTATGCCAAAACTATGCCACTACTATACCAATACCATGCCAGTACTATGCCACTACTTTGCCAATACTATGCCAATACTATACCAATACTATACCAATACTATGCCAGTACTATGCCAATACTATACAAATACTATGTGAATATTATGCCAGTACTATGCCAGTACTATGCCAATACTATACAAGTACTATGCCAGTACTATGCCAGTACTATGCCAGTACTGTAACAGTACTATGCCAGTACTATGTCAATATTGTGCCAGTACTTTACCAATACTATGCCAGTACTATACCAGTACTACGCGGTACTATGCCAGTACTATGCCAGTACCATGTCAGTAATATCCCAATGCTATGCCAGTACCACGCCAATACCATGCCAGTACTATGCCAGTACTATTCCAGAACTATGCCAATACTATGCCAAAACTATGCCACTACTATACCAATACCATGCCAGTACTATGCCAGTACTTTGCCAATACTATGCCAATACTATACCAATACTATACCAATACTATGCCAGTACTATGCCATTAATATGCCAGTACCATGCCAATACTATCCCAATACTCTGCCAGTACTTTGCCCAAACTATTCCAATACCATGCCAGTACTATGCCAGTGCTATGCCAGTACTATACCAGTACTATACCAGTACTATGCCAGTACTCTGTCAGTACTATGCCAATACTACTCCAGTACTATACAAATACTATGCAAATATTATGCCAGTACTATGCCAGTACTATGCCAATACTATACCAGTACTATGCCAGTACTATGCCAATACTATGCCAGTACTATACTAATACTATGCCAGTACTATACCAATACTATGCCTGTACTATACCAGTACTATGCCAGTACTATGCCAATACTATGCCAGTACTATGCCAGTACTGTACCAATACTATGCCAGTACTATACCAGTACTATGCCAGTACTTATGCCAGTAATTCACTAGTACTATGGCAGTAGTATGCTTGTACTATGCTAGTACTATGCCAGAACTATGCCAATACTCTGCTAGTACTATGCCAGTACTATGCCAGTACTATGCCAGTAGTATGCCTGTACTATGCCAGTACAATGCCAGTAAAGTACCCAAACGTAATGATACAATGCTTTAGAAGCATTATCGCATGATATT
>NC_048574.1:76521446-76523946 GCF_013265735.2 Oncorhynchus mykiss
GGAGGTGATCTGATGGTGTATATATTACTAATCAGATGGAGGTGATCTGATGGTGTTTACACTACTAATCAGATGGAGGTGATCTGATGGTGTTTATATTACTAATCAGATGGAGGTGATCTGATGGTGTATATATTACTAATCAGATGGAGGTGATCTGATGGTGTTTTCACTACTAATCAGATGGAGGTGATCTGATGGTGTATATATTACTAATCAGATGGAGGTGATCTGATGGTGTTTACACTACTAATCAGATGGAGGTGATCTGATGGTGTTTACACTACTAATCAGATGGAGGTGATCTGATGGTGTTTACACTACTAATCAGATGGAGGTGATCTGATGGTGTTTTCACTACTAATCAGATGGAGGTGATCTGATGGTGTTTATATTACTAATCAGATGGAGGTGATCTGATGGTGTTTACATTACTAATCAGATGGAGGTGATCTGATGGTGTTTATATTACTAATCAGATGGAGGTGATCTTATGGTGTTTATATTACTAATCAGATGGAGGTGATCTGATGGTGTTTACACTACTAATCAGATGGAGGTGATCTGATGGTGTTTACACTACTAATCAGATGGAGGTGATCTGATGGTGTTTACACTACTAATCAGATGGAGGTGATCTGATGGTGTTTTCACTACTAATCAGATGGAGGTGATCTGATGGTGTTTATATTACTAATCAGATGGAGGTGATCTGATGGTGTTTACATTACTAATCAGATGGAGGTGATCTGATGGTGTTTATATTACTAATCAGATGGAGGTGATCTGATGGTGTTTATATTACTAATCAGATGGAGGTGATCTGATGGTGTTTTCACTACTAATCAGATGGAGGTGATCTGATGGTGTTTATATTACTAATCAGATGGAGGTGATCTGATGGTGTTTATATTACTAATCAGATGGAGGTGATCTGATGGTGTTTAAATTACTAATCAGATGGAGGTGATCTGATGGTGTTTATATTACTAATCAGATGGAGGTGATCTGATGGTGTTTATATTACTAATCAGATGGAGGTGGTCTGATGGTGTTTAAATTACTAATCAGATGGAGGTGATCTGATGGTGTTTATATTACTAATCAGATGGAGGTGATCTGATGGTGTTTACACTACTAATCAGATGGAGGTGATATGATGGTGTTTATATTACTAATCAGATGGAGGTGATCTGATGGTGTTTTCACTACTAATCAGATGGAGGTGATCTGATGGTGTTTATATTACTAATCAGATGGAGGTGATCTGATGGTGTTTATATTACTAATCAGATGGAGGTGATCTGATGGTGTTTACATTACTAATCAGATGGAGGTGATCTGATGGTGTTTATATTACTAATCAGATGGAGGTGATCTGATGGTGTTTATATTACTAATCAGATGGAGGTGATCTGATGGTGTTTTCACTACTAATCAGATGGAGGTGATCTGATGGTGTTTAAATTACTAATCAGATGGAGGTGATCTGATGGTGTTTACACTACTAATCAGATGGAGGTGATCTGATGGTGTTTAAATTACTAATCAGATGGAGGTGATCTGATGGTGTTTACACTACTAATCAGATGGAGGTGATCTGATGGTGTTTAAATTACTAATCAGATGGAGGTGATCTGATGGTGTTTACATTACTAATCAGATGGAGGTGATCTGATGGTGTTTTCACTACTAATCAGATGGAGGTGATCTGATGGTGTTTACACTACTAATCAGATGGAGGTGATCTGATGGTGTTTATATTACTAATCAGATGGAGGTGATCTGATGGTGTTTATATTACTAATCAGATGGAGGTGATCTGATGGTGTTTAAATTACTAATCAGATGGAGGTGATCTGATGGTGTTTATATTACTAATCAGATGGAGGTGATCTGATGGTGTTTATATTACTAATCAGATGGAGGTGATCTGATGGTGTTCACATTACTAATCAGATGGAGGTGATCTGATGGTGTTTACACTACTAATCAGATGGAGGTGATCTGATGATGTTTACACTACTAATCAGATGGAGGTGATCTGATGGTGTTTATATTACTAATCAGATGGAGGTGATCTGATGGTGTTTTCACTACTAATCAGATGGAGGTGATCTGATGGTGTTTACATTACTAATCAGATGGAGGTGATCTGATGGTGTTTATATTACTAATCAGATGGAGGTGATCTGATGGTGTTTATATTACTAATCAGATGGAGGTGATCTGATGGTGTTTTCACTACTAATCAGATGGAGGTGATCTGATGGTGTTTTCACTACTAATCAGATGGAGGTGATCTGATGGTGTTTATATTACTAATCAGATGGAGGTGATCTGATGGTGTTTATATTACTAATCAGATGGAGGTGATCTGATGGTGTTTATATTACTAATCAGATGGAGGTGATCTGATGGTGTTTACACTACTAATCAGATGGAGGTGATCTGATGGTGTTTATATTACTAATTAGATGGATGTGATCTGATGGTGTTT
>NC_048574.1:76528946-76533946 GCF_013265735.2 Oncorhynchus mykiss
CACCTCGATAAACCAGCACCCCAACCCTTCAGGCTCTGACTCTACTGACAGCTACGTTATTATGGAAAAATGGGCTTTCTGGAACTGTGAATGCACAGTAGATCTGGATAAGAGTGTCTGCTAAATGACTAAAACATAAACATTTATGTTGTAGAGAATGTATTGTAAGGGGTTTGATGTGGTAGAGAATGTATTGTAAGGGGTTTGATGTTGTAGAGAATGTATTGTAAGGGGTTTGATGTTGTAGATAATGTATTGTGAGGGGTTTGATGTTGTAGATAATGTATTGTAAGGGGTTTGATGTTGTAGAGAATGTATTGTAAGGGGTTTGATGTTGTAGAGAATGTATTGTAAGGGGTTTGATGTTGTAGATAATGTATTGTAAGGGGTTTGATGTTGTAGATAATGTATTGTAAGGGGTTTGATGTTGTAGATAATGTATTGGAAGGGGTTTGATGTTGTAGATAATGTATTGTAAGGGGTTTGATGTTGTAGATAATGTATTGTAAGGGGTTTGATGTTGTAGAGAATGTATTGTAAGGGGTTTGATGTTGTAGATAATGTATTGTAAGGGGTTTGATGTTGTAGAGAATGTTATGAGCAGTGCATAAGAAGCAGAGTATGAAATCACAGACCTACGCTGATACTAATGAAACCTTTCTCTGTTCTCCTCTCTCTTGTGTTATTTTATTTCTCCCTCTCTCTCTATATTCTCTCTGTTGTTCCCCCCTGTTCCGTCTCAACCTCTGTTTATTTTGCTCTCTTCTGTATTTCTCTCTTCCCAGAGTCACTAACGACTTGCTCCTCCGTCACTCAGCGTTGTTCTCACTGCTCTGGGAGACACTGGTGTCAGCACTGCAGAGAGGATGGGGGATGAAGAAAGAGAGAGAAATGGAGTGGGGGTGGATGGAACGAGAGAGAGAGAGAGAGAGAGAGATAGAGATGGAGTGGGGGTGGATGGAACGAGAGAGAGATAGCGAGAGTTAGAGATGGAGCGGGGGTGGATGGAACGAGAGAGAGATAGAGAGAGATAAAGATGGAGCGGGGGTGGATGGAACGAGAGAGAGATAGCGAGAGATAGAGATGGAGCGGGGGTGGATGGAAAGAGAGAAAGGGATGGAGCGGGAGCCACTGGTGTCAGCGTAGCAGAGAGGATGATGGGATTGGAAAGAGAGAAATGGAGAGAGAGGAGGAGGGTTAGGAGAGTGACAAAGCTCACAAACCGACCACCCAATCACTTTGACTCTGCTGTGCATGCTGAGAGAGAGAGAGAGAGAGAGAGAGAGAGAGAGAGAGAGAGAGAGAGAGAGAGAGAGAGAGAGAGAGAGAGAGAGAGAGAGAGAGCAAGATGAAGAGCACCCACTTAAAGCTGAAACATGAAAGAACACTTCAGAGTGACGTCCCCCAGGTCTCTCTCCTCTTCACACTCCCTGTCTAAATAAAGACACTGGAAGGGCGGCCTGAGAGGAGGCCAGAGAGGAGGCCTGAGAGGAGGCCAGAGAGGAGGCCTGAGAGGAGGCCTGAGAATAGGCCAGAGGGGAGGCCTGATAGGAGGCCTGAGAAGAGGCCAGAGGGGAGGCCTGAGAGGAGGCCAGAGGGGAGGCCTGAGAGGAGGCCAGAGGGAGGCCTGAGAAGAGGCCAGAGGGGAGGCCTGAGAGGAGGCCAGAGGGAGGCCTGTGAAGAGGCCAGAGGTGAGGCCTGAGAGGAGGCCTGAGGGGGTGCCTGAGGGGAGGCCTTTGAGGAGGCCTGAGAGGTGACCTGAGGGGAGGCCTGAGAGGAGGCCTGAGACGCCCGAGTACTTACTACAGTGTAGAACCCAGCTTTGTCCCACTGCGTTATAGATGTGGGCGGGGCCAGAACCGGACACTGAGAGACCCTCCAGCATTTTTTAGAGGATCTTAGCTCCTGTAGCGTGGATTCTGGATTTACTGATGGTTTTAGTATGCAGGATAGAGATAAACAAGGGCGCGCACACACACACACACACACACACACACACACACACACACACACACACACACACACACACACACACACACACACACACACCATGCTCTGGCCCATGTGTTGCTCTGTGCTAAAGCCCTGGTCTCTCTGTCTCAATGAAACATTGAGCATAAAGGCCCTGGGCTTTAAAGTGGACCTGACAGTGTTTTAACTGCTTTGTAGATGTGAAACAAACAATCATAATGTCGGTCAAATAAATCAAATTCCCAGTTTATGCTTAAAAACCAACTTTATAAGAGGTTTTAATAATAGATTATGTTTGATGTACAGTAATGCATTGTTAGCAGAATACTGTAGATGGATGCAGTTCAATGCACGATTAGTTTAATTCACCAACACATTTCTTGGTTGTCCCAAAAATATTGCCAAGAGGTTGTAAATCCCAGCTGGTACATTGTTTGTTGTTTCCACCCTTTAGGGATGTACTGTTTCAGCTTCAATGGCTCAACATGTTGAACAAAATCAAACGACTGTAACTGAGGCTACAAATGTCAATATGATCAGACTAGCAAGGGAACTGATCACAGGTCAGTCCTAACATGACGTATAGGCTAGCACACATGGGTCAAACACAAGGCCCGCGGGCCGAATAGGACATACAAGCAAGAACATAAATGAGTCAACAGTCGAGTCATCTACTTTATGAAATTACAGCCTGATGCGCTGGCAACCGGTGATTTCAAATTCCATTGCGTTACTTTCGTGCTTTCTTGTGTTTCGTTTACAGCGCACAGCGGAGGGAAATTGTACCAACACAATGCCACAGTCCTAGCTAGGCTACTAACATGTTGTAGTCCTGCTTCGGTTTATAACTAAACCTGCTACAAAACACAATTCAAAGGAGGAACATGTAGGCCCATTACAGCAGCTTCTGAGCAGTTGCCTCCACTACAGTACAGTGCTGCGTTCAACTGCACTGGTGTCAACATTATAAAAGGTCATATTCTATCTATTAAAACAACGGTCAGTTTGAGTCGGGTTTTTTGTTGTAAAAACAAATAGGTTATGTCTGGCCCGTGAATTCATTATGTTTTTTCAAGAGGGCCCGGCCCGTACAACGATTGATGTTGACACCCCTGGGCTAAACAATTTATTTATGTATATAAGTTAGCTATTTATTGAACAAGCTAAAAACACAGAGCCTGATGTTAGCTAGCTAGCTGCTAGGAGGATGTCATGGCATTGGAGGACTTGGTGAGTGACCAACTTTTTCCCCTCATATCGTTTTTTTCGGAGGCTACAGCTAGAGATGCGGGTGACCTTTGGTTAGCTAGCAAGAAACGTCAATGGCTTTGCTACTATGATGAACTTGAACGACTCTTATCCACAGTTAGCAGAATCTCGTAGTTGTCAATCAAATGCATTTGGCAATGATCAAATGGGCGGGCAGGCAAGTTTCCATTCAGTTGACAAAATATGGGTAAGGACAAGCAGGCATTGGCAGGCCAGCTGCAGAAGACAAGCAGGCTACTATTCCTCATCGTTTCAGTGCATTTGGAAGGCCAGCTGCAGAAGACAAGCAGGCTACTATTTCTCATCGTTTCAGTGCATTCGGAAGGCCAGCTGCAGAAGACAAGCAGGCTACTATTCCTCATCGTTTCAGTGCATTCGGAAGGCCAACTGCAGAAGACAAGCAGGCTACTATTCCTCATCGTTTCAGTGCATTTGGAAGGCCAGCTGCAGAAGACAAGCAGGCTACTATTCCTCATCGTTTCAGTGCATTTGGAAGGCCAGCTGCAGAAGACAAGCAGGCTACTATTCCTCATCGTTTCAGTGCATTCGGAAGGCCAGCTGCAGAAGACAAGCAGGCTACTATTCCTCATCGTTTCAGTGCATTCGGAAGGCCAGCTGCAGAAGACAAGCAGGCTACTATTCCTCATCGTTTCAGTGCATTTGGAAGGCCAGCTGCAGAAGACAAGCAGGCTACTATTTCTCATCGTTTCAGTGCATTCGGAAGGCCAGCTGCAGAAGACAAGCAGGCTACTATTCCTCATCGTTTCAGTGCATTCGGAAGGCCAGCTGCAGAAGACAAGCAGGCTACTATTCCTCATCGTTTCAGTGCATTCGGAAGGCCAGCTGCAGAAGACAAGCAGGCTACTATTCCTCATCGTTTCAGTGCATTCGGAAGGCCAGCTGCAGAAGACAAGCAGGCTACTATTCCTCATCGTTTCAGTGCATTTGGAAGGCCAACTAGCTTAAAAAGTTTGAGTGGGATGGAGTTTTTAAACTTTGCTTCCATTCAACATGCCATACAAATAAATGCATTTTAATTAATTATATGAAGAGTGCCTTGGTCCTCCTTTATTGCTGAGGTTCTTTTGTTCCCTTATTATTATATTAGCTTATCTTGCTCTGGCTAGAATTCGTTTTTGGTCTACCTGTTCAAGGTTGTTTGATCAATAGGACTTTAAAGTTCCCACATACAGTGCCTTGCGAAAGTATTCGGCCCCCTTGAACTTTGCGTCCTTTTGCCACATTTCAGGCTTCAAACATAAAGATATAAAACTGTATTTTTTTGTGAAGAATCAACAACAAGTGGGACAAAATCATGAAGTGGAACGACATTTATTGGATATTTCAAACTTTTTTAACAAATCAAAAACTGAAAAATTGGGCGTGCAAAATTATTCAGCCCCTTTACTTTCAGTGCAGCAAACTCTCTCCAGAAGTTCAGTGAGGATCTCTGAATGATCCAATGTTGACCTAAATGACTAATGATGATAAATACAATCCACCTGTGTGTAATCAAGTCTCCGTATAAATGCACCTGCACTGTGATAGTCTCAGAGGTCCGTTAAAAGCGCAGAGAGCATCATGAAGAACAAGGAACACACCAGGCAGGTCCGAGATACTGTTGTGAAGAAGTTTAAAGCCGGATTTGGATACAAAAAGATTTTTCAAGCTTTAAACATCCCAAGGAGCACTGTGCAAGCGATAATATTGAAATGGAAGGAGTATCAGACCACTGCAAATCTACCAAGACCTGGCCGTCC
>NC_048574.1:76538946-76546446 GCF_013265735.2 Oncorhynchus mykiss
AGACATGTGAAGTGTGTCAGTCATGTAGCAGCAGAGAGCTGACATTTTGCAGACTGTAACTTAACCCACAGGTTAGCAGACAGACATGTGACTCACACACACACACACACACACTCACTATCATATGATGCGTGTGTGTGCATGTGCATTTGTGTGTGTGTGTTATGTTACCAAGTATCAGATGAAAGTCTGACATTTTGTTGGCTGATTATCTTCTGTCTCCTTTCACAACGAAACATCAACTCAACCTGCGTGACCTCCAATGCATTTACATTGAGTCAAACCTCCAGAATCAGACGGATAGAGAGAGAGAAAATAGAAGAGGGGTTAGAGAGAAAGACAGAGGGAGTGATGGAAAGGTGGTAGAGGGGACAGATCAGGAGAGGCAGTGGATGATGAGAGAGTAGAGGGAGAAAGAGAGAGCGGGAGAGAGAGAGGAGGACAGGAGTTCTTCTATGCCATAAGTACATTCTAATGGTTGTGGTGCTGCAGTCCCAGCAAGCCGTTCTCTCAGTATACTACCAGTAGGTAGACAGGATGGTAATTGTTGCGGGTGATGACACCCACAGCTCCTGCATCAGTTCAGTGAAAACCAGGGAGCCACAGGTAGGTAGATAGTCTGTTAAGGACTGTGGGCCTGACACAATCCAGTTGACCTGAAGAGTGTTTTTCTTTTCTCACTCACTCACGAGTGCTCCAAAACTGTTGTTTTGCATTGAATCTCGTTTGAAGGTTAGTTAGCACAGTGTCCAAGGAAGGGCCAGAAGTATACAGAATGGTGTCGTCTGCGTAGAGGTGGATCAGGGAATCGCAGCAAGAGCAAATTCATTGATATATACAGAGAAAAGAGTCGGCCCGAGAATTGAACCCTGTGGTACCCCCATAGAGATTGCCAGAGGTCCGGACAACATGCCCTCCGATTTGACACACTGAACTCTGTCTGCAAAGTAGTTGGTGAACATGGCGAGACAGTCATTAGAAAAACCAAGGCTACTGAGTCTGCTGATAAGAATATGGTGATTGACAGAGTCGAAAGTCTTGGCCAGGTCGATGAAGACCGCTGCACTGTACTGCCTTTTATCGATGGCGGTTATGATATCGTTTAGTACCTTGAGCGTGGCTGAGGTGCACCCGTGGCCGGCTCGGAGACCGGGATTGCACAGCCGAGAAGGTACGGTGGGATTCGAAATGGTCAGTGATCTGTTTATTAACTTGGCTTTCGAAGACTTTAGATAGGCATGGCAGGATGGAAAATGGTCAGTAAAAGTTTGGGTCTAGGGTGTCACCTCCTTTGAAGAGGGGGATGACCGTGGCAGCTTTCCAATCTTTAGGGATCTCGAACGATACGAAAGAGAGGTTGAACAGGCTGGTAATAGGGGTGGCAAAAATGGCGGCAGATAGTTTTACAAAGAGAGGGTCAAGATTGTCTAGCCCAACTGATTTGTACGGGTCCAGCTTTTGCAGCTCTTTCAGAACATCTGCTATCTGGATATGGGTGAAGGAGAAGCTGGGGAGGCTTGGGCGAGTGGGGGGGGGGGGGGGGGGGTGGGGGGGCAGAGCTGTTGGCTGGGATTGGAGTAGCCAGGAGGAAGGCATGGCCAGCCGATGAGAAATGCTTATTGAAATGTTCGATTTTCATGGATTTATCAGTGATGACCGTGTTACCTAGCCTCAGTGCAGTGGGCAGCTGGAGGAGGTGCTCTTGTTCTCCATGGACTTTACAGTGTCCCAAAACTTTTTGGAGTTGGAGCTACAGGATGCAAGTTTCTGCTTGAAAAAGCTAGCCTTTGCTTTCCTGACTGACTGTGTGTATTAGTTCCTGACTTCCCTGAACAGTTGCATATTGTAGGGACTATTCGATGCTATTGCAGTCCGCCACAGGATGTTTTTGTGCTGGTCAAGGGCAGTCAGGTCGGTAGTGAACCAAGGGCTATATCTGTTCTTAGTTAGGAAATTCCTTTTAAAGAATGACCAGGCATCCTCGACTGACGTGATGAGGTCAATATCCTTCCAGGATACCCGGGCCAGGTCGATTAGAAAGGCTTACTCACAGAAGTGTTTTAGGGAGCGTTTGACTGTGATGAGGGGTGGTCGTTTGACCGTGGACCCATAGCAGATACAGGCAATGAGGGAGTGATCGCTGAGATCCTGATTGAAAACAGTGAGGGTGTATTTGGAGGGAAAGTTTGTCAGGATAATATCTATGAGGGTGCCCATGTTTACGGATTTAGGGTTGTACCTGGTGGGTTCCTTGATGATTTGTGTGAGATTGAGGGCATCTAGCTTAGATTGTAGGACTGCTGGGGTGTTAGGCATATCCCAGGTTATGTCACCTAACAGAACAAACTCTGAAGCTAGATGGGGGGCAATCAATTCACAAATGGTGTCCAGGGCACAGCTGGGAGCGGAGGGGGGTCGATAGCAGGCGGCAACAGTGAGAGAATTATTTCTGGATAGATTATTTTTTGAAATTAGAAATTCAAACTGTTTGGTTAGACCTGGAAAGTATGACAGAACTTTGCAGGCTATCTCTGCAGTAGATTGCAACACCTCCCCCTTTGGCAGTTCTATCTTGGCAGAAAATTTTGTAGTTGGGTATGGAAATCTCAGAATTTTCGGTGGCCTTCCTAAGCCAGGATTCAGACATGGCAAGGACATCAGGGTTGACGGAGTGTGCTAAAGCAGTGAGCAAAACAAACTTAGGGATGAGGCTTCTAATGTTAACATGCATGAAACCAATGCTTTTTCGATCACAGAAGTCAACAAGTGAGGATGCCTGGGGACATGCAGGGCCTGGGTTTACCTCCACATCACCCGCGGAACAGAAGAAGTACACCATGCTCAACCATCCGATCTACAAGACCCTCTTCTTTAAGAAGTACGCCATGCTCAACCATCCGATCAACAAGACACTCTTCTTTAAGAAGTACACCATGCTCAACCCTACGATCAACCAGACTCTTTTTTAAGAAGTACACCATGCTCAACAATCCGATCAACAAGACGCTCTTCTTTAAGAAGTACGCCATGCTCAACCATCCGATCAACAAGACACTCTTCTTTAAGAAGTACACCATGCTCAACCATCTGATCAACAAGACCCTCTTCTTTAAGAAGTACGCCATGCTCAACCATCCGATCAACAAGACACTCTTCTTTAAGAAGTACACCATGCTCAACCATCTGATCAACAAGACCCTCTTCTTTAAGAAGTACGCCATGCTCAACCATACGATCAACAAGACTTTTCTTTAAGAAAAACCACCACGGCTTTATTCATCTGTGATGCATAAGCAACATTCTCATATCCTACTTTCACTCCTACGGCGACCAGAAACTCCTCCACAGTAACACACCTAAAGCTGTGCCGTGACAGGGACAGTATCCCCATGTGGGTCGCCTTCCCCGTCAAAGCCAGGGTAATTTTGACACGAAAAACAATATACTTATTTCCACCACAACAACTAAATAAAAATAATGGTAACTATAATACAAATAAATAAATAAAAATAAGACACCACCAAGTAAAGGAAGCGTAAAAGAAAAACCAGGATGTCTAACTCTACACAACACTCACTCATATAATTCCCAGCATGCACCAAACACTCCCAGCATAGAGAGAGAGAGAGAGAGAGAGAGAGAGAGAGAGAGAGAGAGAGAGAGATGGGAGACCAGTAAACTAGTATTGCAGGATTCTGCAATATATAGTCAATAAAGCCCTTCTGTCTATCTCTGCTCTGGACAACATAGAGAGAGAGAGAGAGAAACATCCAGGGAAGCAGCATTCTACTGAACCAACTTCTAACAGCTGCTGGTCCACAGCTACAAAATACAAAAAATATATTATTGTTCTTTAAAGTAATGGCTGAATGGTTCTCAGCTAGATCCCTGTGTGTGTGTTTGTGTGTGTGTTTATGTGTCTCTGTGTGTGTGTGTGTGTGTGTGTGTGTGTGTGTGTCTGTGTGTGTGTGTGTGTGTGTGTGTGTGTGTGTGTGTGTGTGTGTGTTTACGTGTCCCTGTGTGTGTATGGATATCCCAGCTCTTGAGGCAGTTCATAAAAACAAGAGATCTGAGCATTCATTTATTTTATTCCATTAAAAAAAAAAAAAAACATGTGACCGCACATTAAACCTCTCCGTCTCAAAGCAACAACAACATCACATGAATCCCAAATGGTATTCTTTTCCCTGTATAGTGCACTACTTTACACCAGGGCCCAAAGGGCACTGTAGGAAATATTTTTGGACACATTCATTGAATCAGTTCTTGGGCTAAATTGTTTCCTGGATTCTCAGTCTGTTATTGCCTGGTTTGACTACAGGCTATGTATGTGATGTATTTTCTCTCTTTCTCCCACCGTGGAAGAGGGGATAGAGCTCATGGCGGGCCTTACGTCCCAAATGGCACCCTATTCCCTATAGGCTCTGGTTAAAGGTAGTGGACTAAATTCGGACCAGGGTGTCATTTGGAACGCAGACCCAGGTTTTTGACTGAAGGTTCTGGTGAACACGTGTTGTCTTCAGATGACGTTAGTCCAACTCTCACCATTATCAATGGAAACGGAATCTTCAGATGACGTTAGTCCAACTCTCACCATTATCAATGGAAACGGAATCTTCAGATGACGTTAGTCCAACTCTCACCATTATCAATGGAAACAGAATCTTCAGATGACGTTAGTCCAACTCTCACCATTATCAATGGAAACAGAATCTTCAGATGACGTTAGTCCAACTCTCACCATTATCAATGGAAACGGAATCTTCAGATGACGTTAGTCCAACTCTCACCATTATCAATGGAAACAGAATCTTCAGATGACGTTAGTCCAACTCTCACCATTATCAATGGAAACAGAATCTTCAGATGACGTTAGTCCAACTCTCACCATTATCAATGGAAACAGAATCTTCAGATGACGTTAGTCCAACTCTCACCATTATCAATGGAAACGGAATCTTCAGATGACGTTAGTCCAACTCTCACCATTATCAATGGAAACAGAATCTTCAGATGACGTTAGTCCAACTCTCACCATTATCAATGGAAACAGAATCTTCAGATGACGTTAGTCCAACTCTCACCATTATCAATGTAAACAGAATCTTCAGAAACACTTCTGGCACAATCGTTCCATTATGACGTCATTATCACAATCATACAGCAACAAAAAGGATTCTAAACTGCAGACTTCTAACTTCCTCTTGGTCCTGATTGGTTGAATGGTGATTGGTGATTGGATGTTATTGAAACATCCCAGAATGACTCTCTCCCACTGTTTCCCAGTTACCTCTACCTTGTAATACTTATGAGTCATTAGCCACACGGAATTAGGTAAGGTATCTGATGACTCTAGTAGTGGTTACACACATACACACACACACACACACACACACACGCGCACACACCCCCACTAACACACACACACAAACATCCACACCCACACAAGCACCCACACACGCAAACACCCACACACGCAAACACACACACACATGAACACAAGCACACACACAAACGCACCCACACACAATCGCACCCACACGCACACACATAAACACAACCACACACACACACACACATCTAGTATTGGTTTCAGTTGATAATGAGGCACTAACACGTAGTGAGCTAACACTCCCCTGAGGCTTAAATGGTGCGTAGTAGACAATGAGATGACTGAGTCCCAAATAGAACCCTGTAATCTACTGAGTGTACCTCTTCTGAGCAGGGCCGATGAGCCTCTATATAGAGAACAGGGTACCATGTGGGACGCAGACAATGGGAGGTTTTTACCAGGATTACACCTGAGATAAAGACTTCAACACCATGTTAATGATCTGATTATAAATGTCACACATAGACTCAGCTGCAATACAGCAGGTCTACAGACTACGCACACTACAGGTGACGCTTTCTCTCTCTGTCTCTGTCTGTCTCGCTCTCTCTGTCTCTGTCTGTCTCTCTCTCTCTCTCTCTGTCTGTCTGTCTCTTTCTTTCTGTCTCTCTCTCTCTCTGTCTGTCTGTCGTTATCTCCCTCTCCCACTCTCTCTGTCTGTCTGTCTGTCTGTCTGTCTGTCTGTCTCTCTCTCTTTCTCTCTGTCGTTCTCTCCCTCTCCCGCTCTCTCCCTCTCCCGCTCTCTCTCTCTCTCTGTCTGTCATGTCTCTTGCTGTCTCTCTCTCTCTCTCTCTCTTGTCTCTTGCTGTCTCTCTCTGTCTCTGTCTGTCTCTCTCTCTCTCTCTCTCTGTCTGTCTGTCTCTTTCTTTCTGTCTCTCTCTCTCTCTGTCTGTCTGTCGTTCTCTCCCTCTCCCACTCTCTCTCTCTGTCTGTCTGTCTGTCTGTCTGTCTGTCTCTCTCTCTTTCTCTCTGTCGTTCTCGCCCTCTCCCGCTCTCTCCCTCTCCCGCTCTCTCTCTCTCTCTCTCTCTCTTGTCTCTTGCTGTCTCTCTCTCTCTCTGTCTGTCTCTTGCTGTCTCTCTATCCCTCTCTCTCTCTGTCTTTCAATTCAATTCAATTCAAAGGGCTATATTGGTATGGAAACGTATGTTAACATTGCCAAAGCAAGTGAAATAGATAATAAACAAAAGTTAAATAAACAAATACAAATGAATAGTAAACGTTTCACACATGTTCACATTTCAAATGTCAAATTATATATTATATATATATACAGTGTTGTAACGATGTAAAAATGGTTAAAGTACAAAAGGGAAAATAAATAAACATAAATATGGGTTGTATTTACAATGGTGTTGGTTCTTCACTGGTTGCCCTTTTCTTGTGGCAAAAGGTCACAAATCTTGCTGCTGTAATGATACACTGAGGTATTTCACCCAGTAGATGGATTTGTTTTCAAATTCTTTGTGGATCTGTGTAATCTGAGGGGAATATGTGTCTCTAATATGGTCATACGTTGGGCAGGAGGTTAGGAAGTGCAGCTCAGTTTCCACCTCATTTTGTGGGCAGTGAGCACATAGCCTGTCTTCTCTTGAGAGCCATGTCTGCCTACGGCGGCCTTTCTCAATAGCAAGGCAATGCTCATCGAGTCTGTACATAGTCAAAGCTTTCCTTAAGTGTGGGTCAGTCACAGTGGTCAGGTATTCTGCCACTGTGTACTCTCTGTTTAGGGCCAAATAGCATTCTAGTTTGCTCTGTTTGGTTTGGTTAGGTCTAATTGTGTTGCTGTCCTGGGGCTCTGTGGGGTCTGTTTGTGTTTGTGAACAGAGCCCCAGGACCAGCTTGCTTAGGGGACTCTTCTCCAGGTTCATCTCTCTGTAGGTGATGGCTTTGTTATGGAAGGTTTGGGAATCGCTTCCTTTTAGGTGGTTGTAGAATTTAACGGCTCTTTTCTGGATTTTGATAATTAGTGGGTATCGGCCTAATTCTGCTCTGCATGCATTATTTGGTGTTTTACATTGTACTTGGAGGATATTTTTGCAGAATTCTGCATGCAGAGTTTCAATTTGGTGTTTGTCCCATTTTGTAAATTCTTGATTGGTGAGTGGAC